>NC_141992.1:76970583-77135583 GCF_049901715.1 Pseudonaja textilis
GAGTCCCAGCTGATTGGCTGGGTCTTCTTTTGTTGCCCTGCACAGGAGAATGGAGCTGGAAAGCAGGTTAGTGGGGTGTGGAGGGAATTGGGATTTTGCAGTATCCTTCCCCTGCCATACCCACCAAGCCACACCCACCAATATCATCATGCCCACCAAGGCACATCCACAGAACCGGTAGTAAAAAAAATTGAATCCCACCATTGGCTACTAAGTATTTAGGGAACCCTGTATACTATGCAGCCTTGCAACCAAAGATTATATAAAATCTATGGAAATTCCTCCAATGAAGTTCTCTCAGGATACAATTCTCTGCAGACGTATATCAATACTTACTATTTGTGTACTGGTATGTTGGATTGTAATCAGCGAAACCAATAAACCAGTGAAGTTTACTTGACACATGCCCTCATTAATCTATTTATCTAGTTCTAGCAATTATCTTCAAATAATGTGTATATTTCCAAAAAATGCCCATAAATCCATATATACATACCAGAATAATTCTTAGAAAATTCAAAGGGGACAAAGTCACAGTCCAGTCCATTGTTTGGAAACTTATTCTTCTAGCCTAAATAATCAAAGGGTGAAGAGTAAATAATATCCTGGGAGCTAGAGGGACCACTTTTGTGGCAGCAACTTTCTGTGACAGAATTCTGTGCAAATTCTGTAGAGGCCCTAAAATGGCTGACAATCTCTGTTCAAAATCAACGTTTGATCAATTGATATTTTTAGGAATCATGTCCTTTAGTTTATAAAGCATTTGAAAAAAGATCTCAGAAATATGTTTCTGGTAGAAGGCAATGGAAAAAAATAAATAATCTGTATTCCTTTTATTAAGTATGGGAAATAAGAGGCTGAACCAGGGCTTAGTGCAACAAGGTTTATTTACAAGGACTGAACGTGCTTGCTCAGCCTGGAACTGGCTCGCAGCGAACAGCGAAAGGGCTGGACCCAGCAGCCTGCTTTTATAGCAGGCTGCTGGGGAAACCCAGCCAATGAGAAGGGGCAGCTGCCCCTGCAGCGTGAACGGACCTGGGTGGGAACTTCTTCAAGGTCCAGGGACATAACACCCCTTCCCCCCAGATGCGAACACGCATAGTCCTTGAGGTATACGGGAGGTTTGTGCTGACGTCCAGAGCGGCGCAACTCTGGTGTGCTGTTTGGTGGATCAGAGTCCGTCGGTGACTGTTGGCTTGATGATGAGTCCCGAGTACCACCCTCGGTCGGAGCAGGTCTGGGGCTAGAAGGGCTGGACGCTGGGAGTGTCCTCACGCCGTCTGGCTCGGATGGGTTGGACGCTAGGTCGCCGCAGTCAGCATTTGGATTCTCTGGTCCGGCTGAAGGTGTTAGCAGGTCATCGGGGTAGATGTTGCTGTGTGGTAGTTGCAGCGGACTCTCACCGGTCTGTGCCCACGAGTCGCGGCTGACGAGGGTGCCCTGGCATCTCCGAAGCTGGTCCAGATGTCGTCTCCAGACCCGGCCATCTTCCAGCTTAACCCGGTATGATCTGGGTCCTGTGATGGCTACGATTTCTCCCGGGATCCACAATGGGTCGCCAGCGAAGTTTCTCGCGAACACGGGTTCCTGCAAGACAAAATGCCTACTCCCTGATGTGGAAGCGAGAGGAGAGTCAGGGCAGTAATGTGGGTGAAGCCTGTCCAATACAGTTCGCAGGCGTCTGCCCATCAGAAGCTCGGCCGGGGACTTGTTGGTTACCGTGCAAGGGGTTGAATGCTGGCTTAACAGGAAACAGGATAGTTTGTGGTGCCAGTCATCCTTGTTGAACCTGGCCAGGGCTTCTTTAGTGGTCCTAACAGCTCTCTCTGCCAGCCCGTTACTGGCAGGATGAAAGGGGCCGTGAAGATGTGACGAATGCCCAGGTTGGCCGTAAACGACTGAATTCGGTTGACGCGAATTGGGGACCATTGTCGGAAACAATGGAGTCTGGTAGACCGTGCATAACGAACAGGCGAGTCAATGCCTTGATGACTGCTTGTGAAGTGGTCGTGGATAGTTGTGCCACATCAATCCACTTTGAGTAAGAGTCTACGACCACGAGGAACATTTTGCCATGCAATGGGCCCGCAAGATCAATGTGAATCCTGGACCAGGGTGCGTTGGCACTTTCCCACTTGGTGGGGGTGGCAATTGGAGGGGATGGACGGGAAACCTGGCAGGGATGGCAGGAGCTTACCCATTTGTTGATGTCCTCGTCAAGGCCAGGCCACCAAATGTAGCTTCGCGCCAACGCCTTCATTCTGACGATGCCCGGGTGGCCCTCGTGCAACGCCTCCAGCACTCGGGTACGCAGAGATGTCGGGATGACCACTCGAGTGCCCCACAGCAGGCAGCCCTGTAAGCTCGACAGTTCCTGTAAGCGGGTCTTAAATGGAGTGAATTTAGCTTCAATGTCACTGCCTGGCCACCCTCCTCACCCAGTCCAGTACCTGGGCGATCGTTTTGTCCGCTTTGGATTTATTGGCAATATCAAGGGCAGTGATTGGGAGGTCCAGTTGGGTGACTTCAAAAATGGCGTTGACCGGGGCAGGGTCTTCAGCTGGGGCAGGCAGGGGGCAACGGCTGAGGGCGTCTGCGTGGGACAATGTTTTACCTGGGCGGTGCACGAGTCTATACGAGTATGCTGCTAGGAAAAGGGTCCATCTGGTCATTCTGGGGACAGAATTTGAGGGGTCTGCTTGTCACCTGCTAGTAACCCTAAGAGCGGTTTGTGGTCCGTGACTAGCTCGAAAAAAGTGGCCAAAGAGAAATTCGTGAAATTTCTTCACCGCTGCAACAGCTGCCAAGGCTTCTTTATCGATCTGACTGTAATTGCGCTCTGTTGCAGAGAGCGTCCTGGAAAAAAAGCGATAGGGGCCTCGGAGCCGTTGGGGAGCCTGTGGCTTTATGACTGCCCCAATTCCGAAGGGAGATGCGTCTGCTGCCAGTACTAATGGAAGGTTGGGGTCAAACTGGATAAGCACTGCCTCTGATGTGAGTAGCGACTTGACTGTGCGGAAAGCGGAGTCTTCTTTGTGTCCCCAATGCCAAAGCGTTTTTTATCCAGAAGTCTGTGGAGGGGTTCTGCCACAGAGGCTTTATGGGGCAGGAACGACGCGTAAAAGTTCAAGAGCCCCAAAAAGGCCTGCAGTTCCGCTTTGGAGGTTGGAGTGGGTGCCTCGTGTATTGCCTTAACCTTGGACTCCAGGGGGTGAATGCCTGAGGCGTCAATTTTATAACCCAGAAAGTCCACCTGTCTAGTGGCAATGGCACATTTTTTTTTTTTAACTTGAGGCCATGCTGCCTGAACCTCTCTAGGACTGCTCGAACTCTCTGGAAGAGTTGGGGTCTGTTCCTGGCCGAGACTAAGATGTCATCGAAGTAGGGTACTACTCCAGGAAGGCCCTGTAAAATCCGCTCCATGAGGGATTGAAAAATGCCTGGGGCAACACTTACGCCAAACTGGAGACGCTTGCACGGAAGGCACCCTGTGGGTGACAATGGTCTGAAGTTCTGCCGTTTGGTCATCAACAGGGAACTGTTGATATGCTTGAGACATGTCCAATTTGGCAAAGATAGTGCCAGGTTCAAAAGTATGTAATAAATGCTGAATGACGGGTACTGGATAAGCGCTAACTTGCAAGAATTTATTGATTGTGGTCTTGTAGTCTGAGCAAATTCTCAGGCTACCATCTTTTATGAGGGGTGTGACGATGGGCGTCTCCCATTTGGCGAAGTCTGTAGGCTCCAGGATCCCTTGTTTTAGTAATTTATCTAATTCAAGGTCTAATTTAGGCCGAATGGCGAATGGAACTCTGCGAGGTTTTAACCGAATTGGGACTGCCTGGGGATCGACTGAAAATGAGATAGGGGTGCCGTTATAACACCCTAACTCATCACTGAATACGTCTGAGTAATCAGCAAACAGGGAGTCCGTGTCAGAGGTTGAGGTAGCATGGACTCCTGTTAGCCCTAAACCGAGGTGGGGAAACCAATCAAGTCCCAAAAGTGTAGGGAGGTTGCCGCTCACTACCACTAGAGGTAGGTGGCCCTTAAAGGTTTTAAAATTAACAAAAAACTTGCCTCTGCCGATTACAGGAATGGTCTTCCCCTGGTAGTCCTTTAGGCTAAGCTGGCACTTCTGGAGTCGGTTTCTTGATAGGCTGGGTTGAAGCTCCTTGAGGGTGTTCCAGGAAATAATGGAGAGCGCTGACCCCATGTCAACCTCCATGTTGCAAGGTTTACCTTCTAATAAGACGGAAAGAGAGATTTTACTAATAGAATAGCAAGTGTGATTAGCGCAGAGGTGTGTGCGACAGTTTAATACTTGCCTTTGGGGCCCGGCATGTGCGAATGAAGATGCCCTTTGTGCTACGTTGTGTGAGGCTTGGCATACTCTTGCAATGTGCCCCTTCTTATGGCAGTTGTTGCAAGTGGCTCCTTTGAATTTGCATGTGGTCCTCAGGTGAGGTCCACCACAGGAAAGGCACAGGGTGATGTGCTTGGATGGCCCGGTGTTATCTTGTCTGGTTCCTGCCTGCGGGCGCCTGGCGTTTGTGAGGCGGTGAATGTCGGCCTCGTCACTTGGGTCTTCCTCGTTGACCACCTCTTCTGAGTGGACGGGAACTGCTGTTTGCTTGGTGACAGGACCTTGGATCTCGGTGGCTGAATGAGATGCCAGCTCCTCTGCCAGGGCTTCCTCGATGGCTTGAGCGAGGTTAAGGTCTTTTTGGCGAGCAGCCGTCTTTGTAGGTGCAGGTCCTTGACCCCGCAGACCAGCTGGTCTAGGAGCATGTCATCAAGATAGCTGCCAAACCCACAATGGAGTGCTGCAGTCCTGAGAGCAGCCATGTACTGATTGATGCTCTCTTTGTCCCCCTGCTTCCTCATTCTGAAGGTGAAGCGTCTGGCAATCTGTGAAGGTCTAGGAGAATAGTGGTTAGTAAGGATTTCTAACAGTTCTGTCCAGGGGACATTCTTTAACTCACGTGGAGCCACAAGAGCTGTGGCTGTATCGAAGACGATGGCTCCACAGTAGGTCAGGAAATATGCTTTCTTTCGGTGTTCCCCTGCATCAGCCAATCCAATGGCGTCGATGTAATGATTAAACCGATTCTTGTATGATTCCCACTTCTCCTCATCCGGCTTGAACGCTGGGAAGGCTGGATTGGAGTTCATGTTGTGGGTCTACTGGTTAACCTGTTGGGAAAATGCTCTCTCTCTGGGTAGCAGTAGAGGTTTAGTGCCTGTGCTAGGCAAGTGCTCTCTCTCTCTGGGGTAGCAGTAGAGGTTTAGTGCCTGTGCTAGGCAAGTGACTTCAGCTCTGGGGAAATTTCGCAATTCCCTTCTCTCTCTCTGGGGATCAGAAGGTGTTTAGACTGCAACGGTCGTTGGCAGCGTCTTTTGAAATTCGCGCCTGTGTGGGCGTTAGCGATTTCGTAATACAACGCTGTGTTGTATTTGAATGTGCTTCAGCTGACAGCTGTTTGAATTTCGCGCCTAAACGGCACGAGCGGCTGCGGCTCGCAGCGTTACACTTCCTCTGTAGCTTATGCTAACAAGCGGCTACAGGCGCTTCTCACTTTCACTAGCTTGTTTGCTGATCGCTTTCTCTCTGGGTTGCGATCAGCATTTGCCCTTATTTTGGCTGATCGCTCTCTCTCTGGGCTGCGGATCAGCGTTTTAGTGATTCAGCGTTCGTTCTCATTTCGGGCTGATCGCTCTCTCTGGGTTGCGGTCAGCGTTTGCCCTTATTTTGGCTGATCGCTCTCTCTCTGGGCTGCGGATCAGCGTTTTAGTGATTCAGCGTTGCAGCTTGCCTCTGGTAGCCATCCCATCCTCGTCGCCAGTATTAAGTATGGGAAATAAGAGGCTGAACCAGGGCTTAGTGCAACAAGGTTTATTTACAAGGACTGAACGTGCTTGCTCAGCCTGGAACTGGCTCGCAGCGAACAGCGAAAGGGCTGGACCCAGCAGCCTGCTTTTATAGCAGGCTGCTGGGGAAACCCAGCCAATGAGAAGGGGCAGCTGCCCCTGCAGCGTGAACGGACCTGGGTGGGAACTTCTTCAAGGTCCAGGGACATAACACCTTTGTATGTTATGTGAGATTTTAAAACTCTTGTATGTGTGTATACAACACAGATTTATCTCTGTGCCTGTTTGTCTGTCTATCTATCTATCTATCTATCCTTCTCAAAAGCAATATTGGGAAACCATGCCCACAAACAAAATGCTGTTTCAAACAAGCAGATTCGTTGGAAAAGTAAAATGAAAATACACCTAGTTTTTCTCTTCTCCCATGCCTTTGATTTTTCAGAAGGATGACATGAAAGCGATACATATTTTAAGCTCTGTGACTCCACAATCTTTAGAATAAAGACAGGTTGTTGTTTTTTATTTAATTTAAAAAAAAACCCTCTTTGAACTTAAAAAAGCTCCATTCCAGTGTCCTTCTTTTTGCACAACCACCCGATAAAGGAAATTAAGCTCAATGAAGAGACCAGCTGGCTTTTGCCATTGAACGTCTCCTGACCAAACATCGCAGCATCATTTCCAGGCACTCTCGATGCACCGTGTGCTCTGTCACCAGGTCCTCCTGGACCTGCTCTCTTGTCTCGTAGAGATTTCTTTTCTAGTCAGAAGTCCTGAGAAAGTAACCATTCTAAGCCTTTCACTGGAGTGTCTCTTTGTACTCTCGGAAAGCCTATAGCCTAGCAGGCTACATCAAGTTGATTAAAGTGGTACTAGAGACAGTTACGAAGGTTCTTATTGTGCCCTTAGATTAAAGACAAGGCAGCATTCCCGCTTTTAAGAAGGGCATCCCTCCTCCCCTCTCTCATACAAAACTTCAACTTTCAAAAGGGGTCAGTAAAAGACAACAGCTCTTATGAAACAAAGAGGTGGGAGAGGGGGGAGAGGCTTTTATGGCAAATGATTTCTAATTTCTCCTTTCTTCCCAAAAGGCAGCAGTTATGGTGCCAGAAACATAACAAGCCATCAGCAGGCCTTGATGGATAGCTTCTAAGGAAGACTTTGTAGAGAGAGCTCCTGACAAATACAGTCATTTTCCCTTAGAAAGAAAGAAAAATGATGCTCCAAAGAGAAATGCTTATTCTATCAGCCTTGAAATGATTTTTTTATGGGGGGAGGGCATGACCCTAGGAGAAAGGGCCATAATTCTAGCTGTGTAAATATAATGACTTGGAAACTTATTTTTGTTTCCTCTGTGGTGGGTGATTAGCAAGGAATGAGTTTGCTGGAATGGGAAGGGTTGCTTACATGATGTAAGCTTTATGAGATCTGTCAAGCCAATACTAAAAAACTATTTATGTACATCTTTGAACAATTGCAATATGTAGACTTTTTCATTCACAAAAATGAGTGGTCTTCAATCAGGCAAGATATCGTCACTTGTTCCTTTGCCCTGAAGTCACTTCTCAGTCAAGAATACCACTTTAGCCATATATATAGAATGTTGCAATCAACATTAATGAGTTGATGCCCTCCTCAATATTAATGAGTTAATTTATTGACAGTTCCCATGAGTTCAAACATTTCTTGATGAAGGGCATGGGTGGTATATAAGGGAATTTATTTGCCGTTTTTTATTTTACCCAGACAGCACTTTGGAAGGCAGATTACTTTGGGAACAACCAACCCGTCCTTTTCATTAATGTGTTTCATCGCTGAACGGAGACTTACAGCTTGGTATTACACAGTTGCAGCCCAAGACTCCATGGTATCTCCCACCATATTCTGACTCTTTACTGTGATATACCTCATACAAAGCTATATGACAAACCAAACATTTGGCTACATGGCTAAAATATTGCCACATGTTTTGCAAACACACACACACACACACACACACACACACATACACAAACCCTCCAGAGAAACAATATTCCTTTAACAAATTACTGGCCATTTCAAACTAATGTCATGCAGAAAAAAAAAAACCTGTTCCATCTTTTTAAAATGAATTTGAAGAAAGTAAATTCGCTATCCAAAAGTCATTCAACGGAGAAAAGAATTTTGGTGGAATTTGATAGGAGGACAAGCAGAGTGTGGAAGTGGAGTCAAAAGAGGAATCAACTAAAATCGATACATTCCCATAAGCAGTCTAAGTCCAACCCCTTCTTGAATTCTGAATTAACTTTTACTAGCACCAATTTAATGCTGACAGTAGACCAGATTCTTGTGGGTAGGCATGAGCAATAAATCCGCTTAATTAGAACTTAATGTATGGTACCGATTCTTTGCAACTGAGAATGTGGTACATTTGCATTTTGTTACAAAGTGTGTGGATGGTCTGCTTTCCCCTATAAAATCCACCTCCTCAATAGTCTCCATCTTTCCTGGTTTCCATGTTTCGAAAACAAATATTATGGGGGATTCCTCTTCACAGAGTTAACCAATGAGTGTGGACTAGCACTTAGACTTCTATATCGCTTCACAGTACTCTATAGCCCCCTCTAAGCAGTTTACAGAGTCAGCATATTGCCCCCAAAAATCTGGGTTCTCGTTTTACCAACCTTGGAAGGATGGATGTCTGAGTCAACTTGAGCTGGTGAGACTCAAACTGCTGAATTGCTGGCAGTCAGCAGAAGTAGCCTGCAGTGCTGCATTCTAACCACTGCGCCACCACAATGATGGAAAGATGTCCACAACCCATACATGAGGTGACGTAATGGCTCAAGAGATAGAATTAAAGTGAAAGAAACAAAATCCAGATGTTAACACATGTGGATGCTCCCTAAATTAGGCAAGAACTGGTTTGCTTTCTGGCTTTTCAGCCTCAAAGTACTTGAGCGGGTTAAAAGAGTCACAGTAGCCCAGGAGGTTTCCAGGATGGAGGCTGCAATACAAACAGCAATAGCTTCTCAGCTATCTACCCCTGCATGGCTGGGTGGCCCAGAAGCAAAAAAAGTAGTTGAAGACTAAAAAGTCAACTAAGGCCATGACTGCAACTGAAGCCTCACAGGAAATGTCAGCACTAGAAAAAGGTTGCAAGGAAAAAGGGAGCAACAGTTACTGCAACAGCAGCATAACCGGTGCTGAGTCTTCCAATTGCAGAGGCTGTAGGAAATCCCTAATGGAGGAAGAAGAAGGTGCCATCCATAATGACAGCAGCCATAAGAGCCACAGAGACTATGTGGGCAGCCTTGGCTTTGCAAAAAATTGCCACTTAATCTACACTGGGATGAAGATCCTCAGGAGATTCTGAGCGACCAAGTGCTGACAGACAACACATTAGATCTGAGTGCACTTCATCTCTGTTCAGATACAGTTCATAACAATTAGTTCTTGTTAACCTAATGAAAGCATGTGGTGGACTTTTGCACAGACTAATTTGGGAATAAGCCCGTGTAAAACTTACTTTAGAGTAGTTAGTAAACAACCTTTAGTTCAATTTGGACTATATTGAAATTAAGAAGACTTTGCCAGGTCAGAGGTCACAGGCACCTGGTTTGTTCTCATTCTATTAAATCATGTTTTGTGACGCTTTTTAAAATGCCAGGACCATCCTGTGGGCAAAATCTTGCTCGGGCTCTGTGCAGTGGAGTACATTTGAGAATGTTGAAACAAAACTGACCCACCCACCCTCTGCTTCTTACCAGGGGTGGGATTCAAATTTTTTAACAACCGATTTTGTGGGTGTGGCTGAGTTGGTGGGTGTGGCTTGGTGATCATGTTATTGGATGTGGCCAACTCAATATCACTCACATTGAGGCATGCATCTCCTTGCCTGGCCTCTCATGAATGTGGGGATGCTACAACAGTCGTAACTGTGAAAAATGGTCATAAGCCACTTTTTTCAATGCCATTGTAACTTTGGTCACCACACAAGCAAAGTACTGGCACAGGAGGAGAAAAAACTCCAAAGAAGTTCCTGAGACAGGAAGTCTAGTCCTGCCAAGAATGTAATAAGGGTTAACGGAGAGGCAGTTTCTGTAAGCAACACCAGAATGTTTCCTTCCTGCCTTCCTTACAGGATTAGGCCAGTAATTTCTTCTAACAACCGGTTCTCTGAACTGCTTAGAATGTTAACAACCAGTTCTAGCGAATAGGTGTGAACTGGTAGAATCCCACCCCTGCTTCTTACCCATCACATCTCTCAGTCTAAAATCGGGGCAAAGGATCAGGCATGTAGGAAACACACCTCTATACTTGGCAGTTCAAACTTCCTGTAAATTTCTTTCTTCTTTTTTCCTTACTGATGTATGTACATTTTAATATCTGTAGTTCCTAGATGTTATTGTACTATGGGAAGATAATCACATAATTTCACCAGATAATACTGGTAGTAGCACATACCATCAGGATTTGTCTATTCAAAATGATGTGCATACACACACACAGACACACACACACACACCAAAAACCTGCTTCATTCAGGGACAAATAATAGGGAGAATTTTATATTCTATTTATCTCCTAGAATAACCCAGTTATTTCATAAACATTTACATTTTATTAACCTGTAGGATGCCCAGTCTAATCTAGGATTCTTCCAAAACAGCAGTTACTCTATAAATCTCTTTTTCTCTCTCCATCTCTCTCACTCATACACATATTTTGTAGGCCTTTCATCTCAGAGCTACTATAATCAGTGTTTTCTTTTTAAAAAATATGAATTTGTTTGTTCTAGATTTAAGTACATTGTACAATTAACTAATTTTTTTACAGTACATCAGAACTTGCAAGATGTTAAATGTAGTAATAGATAATTTTTCTGGGTAGTACTGTTTAATAACTCTTTTTCAAATAATAAATGTCTGACCATTGATTACTATCTGAATTAGGGGTGCACAAATTAATGCTACTTTGTGCACTTTGTATATTACAAACTATTAGAAAATCAACTTTGACTAATTGAGGGATTTTTTGTGTTTCTTATGTTTGAAATGCTATTAAAACAAATGCAGCTGTATAGCCCTCAATGGCCAATGGCATAATATGCATTCAAAGACAAATTGACATCTGTAAATCATGCAACCTGGAATTATGCCATTAAGAGTCCAACTCAGAGACTCTAATATATGATTATTGTGCTGGGGGGTGGGGAGAGTAAGAGTAAGAGAAGACGCGAAAGCAAAGAGCCTGCAATTTCTACCAGTGAAATGGCTGCCATTAACTTTTGCAACTTGAGTAGGTGCCTGCAAAGGGCCAGGTGGTGTTTATGCAGATGACTGAGCATGTTACAATGTGTTTTTCCTTTTGGATAAAACATTAGTGTATCAGATGTGACAAATCAGATGTTCCTCTTCCACACCCCTGCATTATTTTACATTGAGAATTAGATAATGTGCTGGCTTAGCTTTTCACTAAGGCCTTCCCTCCTCCTCTCTTATTTCTTGAGGTTAAGTTTATATATAAAGTTCTCCTGACACTCTGCATAATCATGGCTGCACAAATCAAGCACAAGCTGGCAAGATACCTGAGTGAACCTAACACCTACCAGAATCATGTCTTTTGTACGAGATGGCATTTAGCATTTTAACAGCCCAAACACAAGCACAATGAGACAATGAGCAAAGACAATTAGAAACGGGCTATTTCTCCCACCCGTGCCAAGATACAGACACAAACACAAACACATACACAGGGATGCACCCACAAGATATCAGGCATTGACAGGGTTTGTTCTTTCAGCATAAGATGGCATTATCAAACCCACAGGCATCCGATTTGCTTTGCAAAAATTCCAGCAAGGATAGCAATGATATCCTAGTTTCTTCCTGAGCCAACTGCATGTGATTCCTAAGGGCATGGGAATGGTGGTACAAGTCCTTACCCTGAGCTTCCCAAAATGTCCTCTAGTTGAGTGAAATCCCCTTTCCACTCACCCAAATCCACCATAATAAGAGTTGCAATTGAATGCATCCATCTGCCAGCCATTGTCAACCTTGTGAGGTAGACCAGACAGGAAGCACAGCCAAATGAGCTAATTCTTATTTTATTGTAAGGTTACATTAACATTAACTATTGAGAACTTGAAAGCACATCTCTTCTCCCCCACCCCCTTTACAGCTGAAGAAACTAGTGAGGGTCCCATCTGAGCCAGTTACCACATCCACATTCATGTTGCTGGGTAAGTTGTCTATTATCTGACCCTTGGTTGTGTCTCTGCTCTGTCTCCCAAGGTCATTCTCACATATCATTTCAGCCATTTATTTGGAAACATGAATTGCAGGTAGGTCTCAATTAGGGTAGTCAATGAATCCCATAGAATGGTGTCATTATTTGGATTCACATTATTCTATGTTATAATTCTATTAAAATTGTAATTTCATACAGCTTAATGGAAATAGACAATGATTTTTTAAAATTTGTGTATGTATATTATTGAAATATTGCAATATAGTATAAAATATACATTAAATGTATGGTTAACAAAGCCACATTATATTCATGATAAACAACCGTAAGAAAAATAATGCTGATATGTTTGTGACATGCTTTTAATTTTTAAAAAATGTCCAATTGTACTAATCTACAGAAGTGCCTTATTTTGTCAGCAAAACACATACAAAGGTTTCAGTAAAGTAATTCATGCAGTCTCCGTTCTTTCCATCCTTCCAATGTGTGTGCTTGTTCATTGTGGTGTTTATCAATACATTCAACAATAAAGAGGCAAGGAAAGACATTTTTATCAATACATTCAACAATAAAGAGGCAAGGAAAGACATTTATCTGTGAGAGTGGAAAACTGGATTCCACAGAATTCAGAATTAATTTTTGTCATTTTCATAGTTGGATTGGCACCTGGGAGAAATAACATCCATAGCGGATGAATAGATTTCTAACTGGACCAATTTTTAACCTAATTGACAGAAACTTTGGACATGATTTTACAGTATATGTTTCTGCTGCCTGTCACTCAAACCTTCTTCAGTTGTGTTTGTATGTATGATCATCTTATTAAGCTGTCCTGAAAGCCACAGAATATACAGTGAGACATAACTACATCTGGGACATTAAGTGGAATAGAGAGCTTCTATAAGTACTGGAGAACTGTTGAATCTGGAAAACATTACCCTTAATGCAAGAAGATAGCTCCATCTTCAAATACGGCTATGCTGATGGTTTGAGAAATCCAAAACAAATGTAGATAATCAGCCCACGAAAATGGGTTTCCTCTTATCTTCTTCTCTCTTCCCTTTGTAACTCAATAATCCATGCACATTAAATAAAAGTGTAGGCTAATTACATGAATCTCAAACTCATGTCAGTCTTTTTCTTCTAAATTGGAATGGAGAAAATTGTTAGCCTTCTGTATCAGTAAGGGCTAATGTATTTTTATGAATAAGTAGCCTGCTTCATTTTGCCAGGCCAAGAATAAATTCTCACATAGTCCAAAAAGATACTTATTCGCTAGCAAAAATGAAGCTACGGAGAAAGATTATCATGTCTATTTAATCACTGTTGGGGGGATCGATATAGCAGCAGGTCTAAACATTTAATTAAGCAGTAGAAGTGTAAAACAGGACAGGAACATTAAGGAGATTATTAGGATAAACTTTGTGCCAGAAAAGCATTGTAATAATGGAACCAACAAACTAGAGATTTTCCTTCTAATAAAGACTGAGCATCCATTTATTGGGAGTTGTGTAGTTCCTAATTTTGTGCATCAAGCAAGATGATGTGTTCTAACTGTGCCGTTTCTTATTTTTTTAAAGCCATAATTCTGTAGAAATTCAAGTCAATATGTCCCATATAAGTCTAAACCTAGAGTAGTGTCTAAACTTCTGGACCTTGGCCTTTCTTATTCAATCGGCCTTTGGATTAGGGATTTCCTTTCTGGCCGCTCATAGAGGGTCAGATTAGGTAATCATACCTCTTCAGCCCTTATTATGGTACACCACAGGGTTGCGTGTTGAGTCCCTTACTCTATACTCGTTATGTGCATGACTGCATTCCCACTCACGCTAGTAATACTATTACTAAATTTGCAGATGATACAACAGTGGTGGGACTCATCTCCGGGGTTGATGACTCTGCCTATCGAGATGAGGTTTGCTTTTGTGGTGTGGAGACAATAACTTGGTCCTCAACACCAAAAAGACCAAGGAGCTTATGGTGGACTATAGAAGGAACAGATCAGACATCCAGTCCTTGCTTATCAGTGGAGACCGAGTGGAGCAAGTGGCCAGTTTTAAGTTTTTGGGTGTTACCATAAAAGAGGACCTGAATGGGGGCACTCACATTGCAGTACTGGTCAAAAGGGCCCAGCAGAGATTATACTACCTGAGACTTCTCAGAAAACAACAACTGAATGAAAAACTGCTGGTGACTTTCTACCGCTGCACCATAGAGAGTATTTTAACTTACTGAACCTCTGTATGGTTTGTCAATTGCACAGTGGCAGATAGGAAAGCACTCCAGAGAGTTAACATCATTGCCCAGAAGATCATTGATTGCCCTCTCCCCTCTTTGGAAGAACTTTATAGCTCCCTCTGCCTTAAGAAAGTTCAAAACATTCTCAAAAATCCACCTCATCCTGGGCACCCTTTTTTTAAACTATTAGCATCTGGCAGACGGTACAGAATAATAAAAACAAGCACAAATAGGCTGAAAAACAGCTTCTATCCCAAGGCAGTAGCTCTTTTAAATTCTACTACTTTGTTTCTCCAACAATACACCCTCCAATAGGAAGGCCAAGCACTATTTTTTATGTATGTGATGAAATTAAGCCCTCTCCCCCAAATTTAGGCCTATTTAAAGCATGCATCCCCCGCCATTTCTCACATCGCTTGAACAACACAAGGTGAAGAGAAATGTGGGGGGAATGGCAAGGGGGTGGAAACTTGCCCTTAGGAGTGCCCTGCAGGCAGCCTTGACTAGAGCACTCCATGGGCAGCCATGCCTTGCCTCGTCACCAGCCGCTCCTAATGGCTATTAGGATCGTCCCACGGGCAGACACGCCTCACCACCAGCCGCTTCTATTGGCCGTTAGGAGTGGCCCAGTGGTGAGGTGAATCTGCACTTGGGGCACTCTAAGTGAGGGTGCACGTGGGGGGGGGGGGGAGAAATCAAGTTACCCCTCGAAAAGACGGCCTAGCTGTTTCTTTGGAGGTCACAAAAAATAGCCTTATTTTATGAAAAACACGGTATATAGTGCAGTGTTGGTACAATGTTGGGGGTTTTTGGTTCAATGTGTGGAATGTGAAAGATGTGTGTTTGTGTTTATTTTCATGGTCATGATGTGCACTGAAGATGGTGTTTGATTTCGTTGTACGAGGTGCAATGACAATAAAGTAAACTAAACTAAACTGAAACCCCAAAACAGTACATGAGATTTCAGGTTACATGCTGAGGTTGGATTATTATTATATTCTTCTTTCCCAAATTATTCAAGAACAAGGTGTCATAGGTGAACATATGTCAATATGAATATGTGTATGTTTTTGTGTGTAATATGTACACTTCCAGCTGAAGTCACGATGGTAAGATCAATTTACCCTTTTTCTAGACATGGTTTCATGCTTAGATATAATCCCCCTGCTGACTTACACCTTAAAGAACACAGAATAACAGAGTTGGAAGGAACCTAGTCCAACCCCCTGCTGAGGCAGGAAAAATTATACCATTTCAGAAAAATAATTGTCCAATCTCTTCTTAAAAACTTCCAGTGTTGGAGCATTCACAACTTCTAGAGGCAAGTTGTTCCACTGATTAATTGTTCTGTCAGGAAATTTTTCCTTAGTTCTAGGTTGGTTCTCTCCTTTATTAGTTTCCATCCATTGTTTTTTGTCCTGCCCTCTGGTGCTTTGGAGTTTGGAGAACAGCTTGACTCCCTCTTCTTTGTGGCAGCCCCTTAGATATTGGAATGCTGCTATCATGTCACCCTGAGTCCTTCTTTTCACTAGACGAGACTACTCAATTCCAGCAACCCTTCTGTTATTGCTTTAGCCTCCAGTGCTCTAATCTTTTAAACATCCATCATTGTGCTGATATAACAAAAAAGAGCAGAGATTTTTTTAATCACTTCAACAGTGTCTGGATAATATAGAAAATACTGTAAGTCACAATAGGGAAATAGAATCATAATAGATGTGATGACCCAGGGTGGGATACAAGACAAACACAATCACAGAAAACAGGTGAAGCCCCTTTTATTCCTTCACTTTGCTTCCAAGCTCCGAATATCCTTGATGGAAGACACAAAACTCCCACACAAACTGTTACAAGAAGGAGGAAAAAAGCAACCCAAACCAGGCAAGATAAGGGCTGGAGGATGTCCACAGATAACAGAACACACACTGGGAAGGATGCCAAACTCAGAGAGGGACCATAAACTAAAGATATTTCCACGCTTTGTTTCCAGCATTCGCCCTCTTATCCAGTTGTCACAGCTGCAGCCCATGAAGAGAATCAAAGCCCTCTCCTCCCAAGTAGACCATGTCTCTCCCTTATCCTCTCCTCCCTGCGTGCCCTAGGATGGAGAAGGGGTGGGCCTGGGTTCTCCTCTGACTGTTCAGCTGGCCTCTGCCCTTCCTCAGCCTCCTCCACAACCTCCGGAGCCACACTTTCATTCCCTGTCAGCTGTTTCTCTTCTCCCTCAGAGTCAGTCTCCACCAGGAGCATGACAATAGAAGAGGATTTTGCAGCTGTCAATTATAAGCCTAGTCATGCTTACATAAGAGTAAACTCCATTGGATTGGTGAAGTATTTGAACCAAGATTCACAGTAGTTCTACGTTGTCTTACCTAAACCAACTTTAGATATATGTGAAGAGTTAATTTTTAGATGCACTTAGCATATTTAAACCATATAAAAGTAGACCAAAACTTAGTTGGAGCCAAATTTATCTCTTTGAAGGAAGGAAGAAAAAATACTTGTGCTGTTGAAAAACAGAAAGAAAATGAAATTTCTAGTCTGAAAAACTTAACCATAACCCTTGCTATAACAATGTATACACAAGAGATGAACTGTTCATCTTCGTATGAAACATAATTAAATATTTTCATGAAGTGCTGTATTCCCTATAACTGAATTATTGCCACTAAATTGATTTGTGTCAACTTGTACTATCATCACAACTACATTGCTGAATATATTGGCAATCTGAGCATTATTATTTTTAGGTTAAGAGTATGCATTGTGTGTGTAAGTTTCCAAGAGGCACTTTGCCTTAAGAAGAGCAATTCATTTTCAAAGTGGTCTCTGTGTGCCCAATCAATGCCTGGATACTAGAAAGCAGTACACAATTAGATTTTTTTAAATTAAGAATCTAAAATGGCCACAGCACTAAATTAGAACAAGGGATAATGGAACCAGGAAGTATTAGAGTTGTCTTTGAAGAAGAGGGAAAAGGGGAGAAAACAGTAAGTGTCACTGTACAATGAGTTTAGTCTAGAATCACCTACGGACACTGTAAAATCAACATGTCTGTAAATTGAGGTATCAGGATGGCTGCTCTGTAGCAATACTTTCAAAGAGTTGAACTGTATACCTGCTAGCCTGGTGGTGCTACTAACTATTGGTGAAATGTTTCAAGGTCTTTACTTTCACTTCTTATAGCCCTTAAATCAGTAGGTCTATAGCAGTGGTGGCTAACCTTTTTGGGCTCCTGTGCCAAAAATTGTACACGCGCTTGCACACTCGCACTTGTGAGAAGGCAATGCACGCCCCCCCCCACGTCCCCTACGCATGTGAGCGCAAAAACCGGAAGTGACAAAACAGGGCTAGATTTCGGCCTATAAAGCTTGTAGAAGACTGCAGAAGCTTTCCTCAAGCCTTGGGGAGGCCAAAAAAAGGCCTCAAACCAAACGAGAATCAGCTATGAGGCGCGCACATGCGCAGTGAGGTAAGTTTGCCTGCAGCTTGCGTGCCATAGGTTCGCCATCATGTCTACTGTCATGTCTATAGTCTACTGTAAATACAAATAGACAACTTTCAACCAAGCTTAAACTGTACTTAGACAGAAGGCCTTCCACTGACTGTCATCCCAATGCAGGCCTGCTCTCTGAGAACCATTCAAATGGTTTTGAAAAAGACATATGACCATTGTAGATGCTTTCTCTGCCTCTCCCTTCTCAATACATGGTGCCAGATGAATGCTTTTCTTTTGTGCAAAGGAAGAATGTTAGAGAAAAGCAGCATGGGATCCTCCCTGAAAGTACGCCAGAGTCTTTCCTAGGACCCCGTCCCCCTCCTCCAATGAAGGAGAAAAGCTAGCTTTGCAATGTCTCGATTGCTTCTCAAAGCTGCCCAGAATCATTTTGGATCATCAGAGGGCTAACATGTTACATAAATGATTTGCTTCTGCTGGTGAGGAAAGACATGGCTACCTAATTCACACACACACACACACACACACACACAAATACACATCTAGAGTAAGGCATAACAGTGCTCTTAACCTTACTTCCAATCCAGTGAATGGCTTGAACTAATGATAAGATTTCCGCATTGCATTCAACAAAGGCCATCATTCTGCACTTACGTCAGTCCCATTATTGGAGCCTCTGTGGCACAGTGGTTAGAGTGCAGTACTACAAGCTATTTCTGCCGCAGCCAGCTGCCTATAATTTGGCAGTTCAAATCCCACCAGGCTCAAGGTTGACTCAGCCTTCCCTCCTTCTGAGCGGGTAAAAAGAGGACCCAGATTGTTGGAGGCAATATGCTGACTCTGTAAACCACTTAGAGAGGGCTGTAAAGCACTAAAAAGCAGTAGATAAGTCTAAGTGCTATTGCTATTATACGTATGGACATATGCACATTCTGGATAAATATGAATATGCATTCTTATCAAATAGTTTCGTACCTAACAATCTAACAATGATATAATAGTTTGCACTGTAAACAACACCCACTTGTCAGGACATTTTTATGAAATACCCATACAAGTATTTGTGCGCAAGATGGTAAGAAAATGTTTCTTCCCCCACCCCCAGTTATTGTATTTTCCTAGATCCAAATACAAAATGTGTAATGTTACAGAGGTCTGAGAAGGTTGGGGGGGGTGGGGGAGTAATGAAACAGCCATCCCATTATCTCCTTTCGACTTCAGAAAAAGAAACTTAGCCAGGGTATCAGCCGTTCAATATGAGATAGCCAATTTGGCATAGCCTGGCAGGTCTCAGCATGTCTAACTATGATTTCTGCTAACTGGTCACAGCCTCCTATTTTCACACCTTTTTTGCACTAAATGATTAGAACTGATCACTGTCCCTAGGACGTCATTGTTTAAAATACTAATAAGCCAGGCGCCAAGAGAAGGAAATATCAAAATACCTTTCTGCTTTTCCCCGCTTTCTCTCACTGTTTGTGTTATATGGCAAGTGCCTGCAAATGCATCCCATTAGCTTTACTTCAAACGATATAATCAGAAGCGCAGCCTGCGTTTTTAACTGCTGAGGGAGCAGATCCGCCAACTGCCCAAGCTTTCCACCTGAATCGTCGCAAGCACCCACTCACAATAATTCCCTGCAAGGAAACCCTCTTCCGCCCCTCTGATTCTTGCCCTACATAAAATGGCAGAGGCTGCTCATCCAAACTGGTAAAAAGCTATTTGCCAAGGAGGACGGCAAGGAGCAAGCCAGACCCCAAAGCTTTGCTAATAAATAGTTCTCAGAAATATCAGCTCTCAATTTACTACTTGTACACAATGGGCCAGTCGAAACTTGTAGGATGATCCAATTTGCCACAGCTCTTGTTTTCAGTCTTTGTGAAGCCACGTGGTGAGCACCGCAGGAGCGGTGTGTTTCTCTCCCCTGAGTCAACCAGTGGGGTTTTTGTTTCCTGCTGGTCAAAAAAAAAAAAATATCAGGTGGCTTGGAGAGCCTAATTATCAACATAAAATTAAATTCAGGACAAGAACATGACCAGGAGTCACCCTTGCAACCTCTTTCCTTCATGTGGGTGGTTGTTAGTCCCAGGTTATTTTGTTACCAAAATGTATTTGAGGAGCTGTGCATTAGGGAGGATGAAAAGCTTATAAACCCGATGATCCAAATGGATAATTGATTTTGACACCTTGCAAATTTCCTCTTCTGCTTTATTGGCAGAGTGAGGAGCACTGTTCTAATTACCAAAGACTATCTCAAAAATTAGCAAATGATCAGGGAGTTTCTAATTAGGAATTGTTAAGCCAAGCTTAGCTCAACATTGTTCTATAATTCACAGACCTTGGGGAGTCTTATTTCCCAACATACATTTTTTTAAAAAGATTCCTAGCTTTGGTGCCAATATGATAAAGAAGGAGGGAGCTTTAAAAAAAAAATACCCTGAGCATCTGATCTAAATGAGGAAAGTGGGATTAAATAAACACTGGATTATTCAAACGTAAAAAGACAGGGCTGTAAAAGGACGTATGGGCAGAAATAGTTTATTGGAACGCAAGAATTTTTAGAAATACAACATACTGTTTTTGTTTTAACTGAGGAATCATTCAGTAAATGTTTTCTTTATGTTTTATGTTGACTCTAGAATATTGAACAAGGTTCAATTAGCTGGAATAATATCAAATAAACCCTGAATTAAGACCAGAATTTCAGGGTTCAATTAATCTATTGAAACAAAGCTTTTAAAAAGCTACTTTATGACTCTACACAAAGTGTGAACCCACCAAGGGATATCTTCTCCAAAATTTAGTAGACAATCATTGCTGGTTATTAATTGAATCTTTTTACTGGTGCCCTGGTGGTGCAGTGGTTAGAATGCAATATTACAATACTGCATTCTAACTAATGCCTACAGCCAGTGTCTAACCACTGCCTACAGTAACTCTGCCTAAAGTCAGGAGTTTGATCCTGGCCACGCTCAAGGTTGACTCAGCCTTCTATCCTTACAAAGTCAGTAAATTAGGACCCAGATGGTTGAGGGCAATATGCTGACTTTGTAAATTGCTCAGAGAGTGCTCTGGAGCACTGTGGAGCAATGTATAAGTCTAAATGCTTATTGCTACTATTTATCGACTTCTTATGTCTTCCAGAAAACTTAGAATGCTACATGATAGACTTTAAGTCTTGAAGACACCAATGATTGCATCTTAATGAGGACTCCAAGTTGTACTTTCAGCATCAGGAATCCAGATCCATATACGATAAACCCAGGTGAGATTTCCAACTGCTGTTAAACGTTTAGGTCAGCTTAGCTTCAGCTGTAGGGCAATTTGACATGTAGATAGTCCTTGACTTACAACCATTTATTTAGTGACTGTTCAAAGTTGAAAGAAATGACTTCTGACTGATCCTCACACGTATGACTGCTATAACATCCCATGGTCACATGATCAAAATTTGAGTGCTTGGCAACCAGTATATACTGTATTTACAATGGTTGCAGCATTCTGGAGCACGTGATTGCCATTTGCAGCCTTCCAGCCAGCTTTCAACAAGCAAAGTCAGAAATGTGATATCATTTATTTCTCACCTTTATTATTGTTATTTTTGAACAAATAACAATAGGCAGCAAACGTACCTACTCCTCCTTCTTCCTATTTTCCCCACAACAACAACCCTGTGAGGTAAGTTGGGCTGACAAAGTGTGACAGGCCCAAAGTCACCCAGCTGGCTTTGATTCCTCCTAAGGTGAGAGTAGAACTCATAGGTTAATGGTTCCTAGGCCAGCACCTTAACCACTACACCGAACTGGCTCTGAATACTTCTTACATAATGGGGAAAATGTTGAGGACAGGAGGAATAGCTGCAACTAAAATAATGATCAGATATTAAAACATCTGAATTTGGGGCAAAAATGTAGTTTGAGCAAATGTCTCACACAGGATCCTTCCAAGTTTTTGTGAACATGAAGGAAGGAAGGAAGGAAGGAAGGAAGGAAGGAAGGAAGGAAGGAAGGAAGGAAGGAAGGAAGGAAGGAAGGAAGGAAGGAAGGAAGGAAGGGGGAAAACATATTCTGACTTCCAAAATTTTGTTAAATTTTGTTTTGTAACATTATAATAAAAGTAGTATTAGCATTCAGAGCTTTGCCTTCCTAATCTGCTCTATTTTAAAGGATTGACACTTTGCATCCTAAAATGTATCCAATGTAGGATTTTCTTTCACAGAGAGATTTTAAAGTTACCTAGATAGGCAGAACAGTATGGAAGGACCCAGTAAAGATAAGGAGTACTTGAGGAACTATCCTAACCAGAGGTGGTATTCAGCAGGTTCTGATCAGTTCTGGAGAACCAGTAGTGGAAATTTTGAGTAGTTCGGAGAAGTGGCAAATACCGCCTCTGACTGGAGATTTTACAGTATCCTTCTTCTGCCATGCCCACCAAGCTCCTCCCACAGAACCGGTAGTAAAAAAATTTGAACCCCTCCACTGATCCTAACTGAGCTTGAAAAATTCAGAAGAAGGCAAGGCCATGATTTTGTAGGTTAGACAGAAGCATACTAGCATATACAGGAACAGAGACATAGGACAGGTGATATGAAGAAAGCTACCGTAGTAAAGATCTCATTACAATTACCAGCAAGTTGTATTACAAATTTTAATTTGTTAGGATTTAAATGAATGGGCAACCTGTAGACAACCTGTAGCTTCAGATCCATTTTGTGATTTTCAAAACCTTCCAAGATCATGCCACCAAAGTATTAATGATTTGGAACAAAATCTTATATTTATGAAAAAGAGAAGCACATTAAGTGTCTTTTCAGCCTAATGCTACTTTTTAAAAAAATCCTCCAAAACTCGAAAAATGAAACAGCTCAGCAATTTCATCGGTGCCACTTTCTTAAATGGCATGTCATATCCCCTATCACCTTTGCATGTAGCCCTATGGTTTTCCATCCATGAGTTAGAAGATGAGGTGCTTTTTGTCTACTAGGACTGAGAAAGTCCTTAACCTGCGAATTCTTGTAACTTGTAATTCCTCTCTTGAGACAGGTACATTGCAAGAGCTACAAGGAAGGGAAATAAAAGAGGGCTAGACTGCAGTGGCGGAGGCCTCGATTACATTGAAAAGAAAATCAGTCTTGGCAAATCCAGTTCAAAATAAATTGCAGAACAATGGCAATAATTACATAATTGTAAACTCTTCTTTTAAAGGGGGAAAAATTATAAATGAGCACACTTTATTTCACTTAGGGTAATTCTTCTGTTCATCCTATTGAGTGGGGTCCCGGACATGTGCCACAAATTCTTCCCTAATAGGGCCCTTGCCATTAAATACTAAACTTAATAAGTACCCATTCCTGTCTCAACCCATCCCATTGGCCAAAAGGAAAAAGAAAAATCGAGTTGAAAAGATCCTAGCTTGGTATTAAAGTTTTTCAATGCTATTGTTAATTCTAGACATAACAACTAGAGCAGTCTCCATATGCTATTTAAGGTTGTGTGGTGAGATTTATAACATAAATTATTAAATGACTTAATGGACAATGCATTAGAAAGAAAACAGGCAAATTACAGAATTATTTAACTGCTATAAAACAAAAAAAGAGGAGCAACACACAGGACATAAAACACTCCATTTTGATACAGAATGCCCGAAGCCAAAGCAATTAAGTCTGCAAAATCTTGCTAGCTGACATGACGTGTATGTAGATTTGTCATTCATTGGCAAGACTTGGTAACCAACTCAGATTATGTGCACAAGAAAACAATCCATGTGATAGGAAATGCTTTTGCTGGAAGGGCTCAGAAGATGGGAGGCTATGTATCATTTAAGCTCACCGTCATTTCGCAGATACTGTTTGTTGATGACAAGAGTCTTTGCGAAGGCAGGAATCTGAAGGCTGCTACATTTGGACACTGTTTACTGTCATTTTGTTTTCTCGTGATCATGAATTAACTATTCTCTATTGTAAGTAAGCACACTGAATGCTGGACACTCTGTCCAGGCAGCTTTATAAATCCTGGAGGCAGTAAGCAATTTCTCCCCGCTCTACAAGAGTATATTTATTTATTTTTATTCCACTTCCATTATTTTTATAAATAATTCAAGGTGATGATATAATCCTCCTTTCTCCTCGTATTCCTCAGGACAACAATCCTGTGAGGTGGGCTGGGCTTAGACCAGAGGTGGGCAACTATGGCCCCCTTTATGACTTGTGGACTTCAACTCCCAAAATTCCTGAGCTAGCATGGCTTGCTCAGGAATTCTGGGAGTTGAAGTCCATAATTCATAAAAGGGCCATAGTTGCCCACCCCTGGCTTAGGCTGACCTAAAGTCACCCAACTAGTTTTCATGCTGAAGGCAGGACTAGAACCATTCCCCTTTATTAAGCCCTGAGCCTGGTTAAGTTTGCATCACCTTTTGTCAATTTATTTACTGAAAAACGTCAGCACAACAAGAGCCAAACATTATTAACAGCATGGAATTCAATAACTCACGTTTTTAGTTTCGAATGTACAAATGAATTTAACTAAATTTACAGCACAGGCATGAATTTACCTCATTTACAACACAACCTTATGCACATTTATTCAGAAGCAATGAGACTTCATTTCTTATTGGTAAAGGATTGTAATATTACTCCTCTCATCAATAAGTCTAGCATTTATGACACATTTGGGATTAAGATAATGCAAACCAGGTAAAGCCTGTTAAGTAATACTAATATCCAAAATTAAAATTTAAGTATAGACCTATAAGTCTACACCACTACAATACACATCTTTCAAAAACAGTTAATCACCTAGTTGATTGTTTAATAATCCAGGTGAGAGGCTATATGCTATCTGAGTTATAAAACTGTTTTGGTTTTGAAATGGAAAGAGCAATAAATTAAGGTCTATGCTTTTGAAAACCTTCTCCCCACACTGGCTATAATATTTCACACTCTGGAAACTGCATTAATCAATCATAAATGCTGCATATGGGGCTACCTTAGAAATGTATGAAGCAATCAAAATTAGCTCAAATGACAGCTTCCAGGTCAAGTTTTATTGGGGTTGGTCACTGGGTCCATATCTCGGCAGCACTGAAATAGATGTATGAACCCAGTTCATATTTTTACATCCTTTAACATTCTGGGTGTTCTGTTGTGGAACAAAGATGGACTCGAGACTGGAGTTGAATTCAGCTCTTTATTAAGCGTCAGTAACTTCAACTAAACTCGAGCCGCGGCAGTCTCTTTTATAGCGGCTGCTCGTGACTCGCGGCCAATGGCATCGTTTTAAACTTCCCGCCACTGGCAGACCAATCGCAACAGTTGTTAAACCGCGAATCGCTAGGCGGCAGTAGTTGTCCAATCAGAATGTGGTATTACGAGTATGCAAATGTCTATATACAACACCCCTCCCCTCTTGGTTCGGTCCAATGCTACGTTACGTAGTCACGTAAGTAGGCGGGTCTTTTATGGTTCCTACTTGACCTGCACAGTTCAGTCTCTGTGTTGACTTCGGTCGGTTCAGAGGGAATCGCTGTCTCTCCTGTCCTTCTCTCTGGAACCTCCTGGAAGGGTGAGTCAGCCATGCTGCTCCCGCCTGGTCTTTTCGGGCTGGTTGAGTCATTTCTTCCAAATTCGCCTTCCGGTAAGTAGTTTTTATTTTTTGTTGGGCTTTCTGGAACGGGTTGGTGATTTGTTTTTTGTCGTGTTAATGGAGGGTCTTCCATTTCTTTATTATTTGGTGGTTCCCCCACTCTCTGGTTTTGTCATTGTTTATTGGATTTTGTGTGTGTGCGTGATCTGTGCTTCGGGGCGTGTCAGTGATCCGTTCGAGAGTTCGAGACCGTAGTTAGTCGATGTGGCTCTTCCAGGTTCTGCCGACTGTCTTTTCCAATCGGTATGACTGGGGCCCTGTTATTTGCGTTATTGTTGCCAGCAGCCACAATGGGTCTCCAGTAAGATTTTTTGCGTGTACCAGGTTGCCTGGTATAAATGTGTGGTACTTACTGGAGGAGTCTGGTGGCTTCTCAGGGTTGTAGGTGGGGTGCAACCTATCCAAATATGTCCGCAATTTTCTGCCCATTAAAAGTTCAGCTGGACTCTTGTTTGTTGATGTGCTCGGCATTATATGTTGGATTGCGAGCATTGTATTGATTTTGTCTTGAATGTCACCTGTGTCAAGTTTTTCCAATGCCTCTTTCGTATATCGAACCATGCGTTCCACCCTTCCATTTGAAGCCAGGTGAGCTGGTGCTGTCAGGGCATGTCGTATGCCCTGTTCTGCGAGGAATTGTTCAAAAGCTAAGGCTGTGAACTGGGGGCCATTGTCCGAAACTAACAAATCCGGCAACCCATGCATGGTGAAAAGTTTTTTTAGTTGTTTGGTGATGGCTTCAGTCATCGTGGAATTCATGACACTGACTTCCAACCAGTTTGAGTAGGCATCAACAATGATTAAAAATGTATATCCTTTTGTGGGTCTGGTGAAATCAATTGTGGATCCTCAACCAGGGGCCTCTGGGTGTCTCCCAGTCGAGGACTGGTGCTAGTGGGGGAGTAGGCCTGGACTTTTGGCATTTATTGCATGTTTTCACCCATGTTTGAATGTCTTTGACCATCCCTGGCCACCAGACGTAGCTTCTGGCCAGGGACTTCATTTTTACTATTCCCGGGTGTCCTTCATGCAACATGCCCAGCACTTCTTCTTGTAGTTTTTTTTTTTTGGAACAACAACTCTATACCCCCATAGTATGCATCCTTTCTCCACTGACAGCTCAGTTTGCCGGGTTCTAAAAGGTTTAAAAATCTCATTCTTATTGTTTTCCGGCCAGCCCCTCCCTACCCAGTTCAGGATTCGGGCCATCAGTGCATCTTTTGAGGTTTCCTTTGCGATGTCCTATGCGGTGATATGCAGTTTTAGTAATGTTTCAATTTGGAGGGTGGCTATGGTAGGAGCTGGGTCATCATCTCGATCTGGTAGAGGTGAGTGGCTAAGTGCGGTATTGCTTTTCTTGGTCGGTGGACGAGTTTATAGTTGTAGGCTGCAAGGAATTCTGACCACCATGTCATCCTTAGCGACAGGATGTTGAGGGTGGCTCTGTTTCCCGCCAGAACTCCCAACAGTGGCTTGTAGTCAGTAATTAAGGAAAACCTACCATAAAGGTATTCGTGAAACCATTTGACCCCCAATATGGCGGCTAAGGCTTCTCTATCGAGTTGGCTGTAGTTTCTTTCAGCTTTTGACGACGTTTTAGAGTAAAAGGCGATCGGTGCCTCTCTGCCATCAGGTAGTGTGTGGCTGAGTATGGCGCCCACACTGAATGATGATGCATCGCAGGTGACAGTTAGTGGCAACGTGTCACTGTATTGGATTAATACAGATTCAGACGTTATTAGATCTTTAATTCCCTGGAATGCGGTTTCTTCTCGTTGGCCCCAGGCCCAGGTGGCTTTTTTATTGAGTAGTCTGTGTAGCGGTTCTGCAATTGTTGCCTTCTGCGGCAAAAAGACATTGTAAAAATTAATGAGTCCCAAAAATGCTTGTAAGTCTGTTTTATTTTTGGGTCTGGGTGCTTCTTTTATGGCTCTTATTTTTTTTTTTGGTGGGGTGGATTCCTGCTTCATCAATAAGGTATCCCAGGAACTCGACCTGATTTGTAACAAGTTGGCATTTTTCTTTTTTGACTTTGAGTCCTACTTCTCTAAATCTTTGCAAGACTTCTCTTAGCCGGTCTTTTAGTTGCTTTTTATTTCCGGGGGATACCAATACATCATCAAAATAAGGGACCACCCCTTTTAGTCCTTGTAGGAGGCGCTCCATTAGGCTTTGGAAAACACCTGGGGCCACGCTGACACCAAATTGCAGCCTGTTGCATTTGAATGCCCCCCTATGTGTTACAATAGTCTGTGCCTCTGCCATCTCGGGATCAACTGGCAATTGTTGATATGCTTGTGCAAGATCGAGCTTTGCAAAAACTTTTCCTCCCTGCAATGAGTGCAAAAGGTGCTGAACTACTGGAACGGGGTATGCGCTCTGCTGTAATGCGTGGTTTAGGGTGGCCTTATAGTCACCACAGATGCGCACAGACCCATTTGGTTTCACGGGGGTCACAATCGGGGTTTCCCATCCTGCATGGTCAATTGGCTCTGGTACCCCTTGTGCGATGAGTTTGTTCAGCTGCTCATCAATTTTTAGCTTTAAGGCAAAGGGGACACATCTGGCTTTTAACCGGATGGGGGCTATGTTCGGTTCAGACTAAATGATATAGGGGTCCCACGGTACTTGCCTAGCATCCTGTTGAATACGTCCTGGAACTCCTTCATCAGGCTTTCTTCCCAGTCCGTCTCAGAGACGCTGTTGATTCCTATCACCTCGATTCCTAAGGGTGCGAACCAGTCTAACCCAAGCAGGCTGGGGCGAACTCGGTCGACGATTGTCAATGGAAGGACCTCAGTATGTCTTTTGAAATTTATTTTGAAATGTCCCAATCCAACTACCGGAATCTTGTTCCCTTGGTAATCTTTTAATGTCAACTCTTCGAGTTCTTTTCTTTGGATGTCGGGTATCAGGTTTTTTATTGTGTTCCATGATACCATTGACAGATATGAGCCGGAGTCCACTTCCACCTCGCATGGTTGCCCTTCTATTTTAACATTTATGCGAACCTTTTTTGCATCGGTTGTTCTGGCATTCCCAATGATAAAAGTTTGGTGTATTTCTTCTTTTTTGTTGATTTGCTTGCTTCTGTTTTCTCAGCTCCAGCAACTTCCGGTCTGTCTTTCTTTAGCTCTGGGGGGGTGCTCCCCCCCTTTTTTTGGACTATAGCTCTTTTTGTTTTGGCAGACCCTTGCAATGTGCCCCTGTTTTTCGCAGTTTCTGCAGATGGCATCCAAGAAACGGCACTCTGAACGCGGGTGGTCTCCTCCGCATCCAGCACACTGAAACTCAGGCTTCCTTCCTCTTTTTTCTTGCCAGTTCCGTTCTGACTGGAGCCTATGTATTTCCTCGTCTTCGTCCTCAGTGTCGGATGAGGAATCGATGTCTTCATGGTGGGTGGTCACGATAGTGTGTTTCTGGGTACCTTCTGCTTTCTTTTCCCGGCTTTGGTTTGGGCTGTTCTGTGTTTCTCAGTTAGTCGTATTCATTTGTCGCATCATAGCCACTGATTTCTTTGCTGCTTCGGCTGCAGTGGCTTCAGTGATGGCCTCGTTCACGGTGATGTTGGGTTGGTTCAGTAATTTGCTTTGTAAAGTAGTGTCTCTCAATCCTAGAACCACGCAGTCTCTCATGGCTTCGTCCATGTTGAGAAACTCGCATGCTTCTCTAATGTCCTTCAGTGCTGCTACGAAATCCCCGATACTTTCGCCTTCTCGTTGATCTCATTTATAAAATTCGTGTCTTCGGATGAGGTTGGAGACAACCGGCGTGTAATGGGCTCTCAGTATCCGGTTCAAATCTGGCCAATGCCTTGGCCATCTTGAAGATGGTAGGGCCGCAATGCGTCAGGAATACGGCTCTCTTCCTTTGGTCAGTGATTCCTTGCAGTTCATTACTCTCTAAGAACATAAGGAACCTGTCGATATGTGACTCCCAGTCTTCTTCGGCTGGGTTGAACAGTGCGGGTGGCGAGTTATTTCCAGCCATCTTGTTGATTGCTCGGTTCTCATTGCCACGTGCTTACAGTTTTCTTCCTCTCAATCCCATCCTCGTCGCCAGTGTTCTGTTGTGGAACAAAGACGGACTTGAGACTGGAGTTGAATTCAGCTCTTTATTAAGCGTCAGTAACTTCAACTAAACTCGAGCCGCGGCAGCCTCTTTTATAGCGGCTGCTCGCGGCTCGCAGCCAATGGCATTGTTTTAAACTTCCTGCCGTTGGCGGACCAATCGCAACAGTTGTTAAACCACCAGTCGCTAGGCGGCAGTGGTTCTCTAATCAGAATGTGGTATTACAAGTATGCAAATGTCTATATACAACACTGGGATTATCTTTTGAAGGCTTCCTTACTTGTAGAAATAAATAATCATATTAACTGAAAGGAAGGAGATGCATCCATGAGTTTTGTTCTTTTGCAAAAAATTAAACTCCAACTTTTTGTTTAGTCAATTTTTAAAATCTTTATGTTGCCCTGACTTTCCCTCAGTCAGCTGTTCAATATTTGTTATTGGTTCAATCTACTCAAGACTACCCACTGCAAGAAGTAAGACATATGGAAAAAATGGTCATCTGTCATGTATTGACTTTTTCAGTTTTATTTGGTGGCGGGGGACGGACAGGGAGGACAAAAGAAAATTTCCTTGCAGATTTCAAAAGCATTTGTCCTGGAGATCAGGTGTCTCTCATTCTTGCCATGGAGGTGCATTTGAAATTGGACATTTCAATGAACCACACCAAGCCATGTGAGGCATGATAAAGCATGATACCACAAGGAGTTAGTTAGCTGACGCAACCTACAGAAATGTAAGCATACGACTGGGTGCAAGGTCAGAGCCTCTTCATTCCTTTAACAGGTTTATGGTTGTGTTTCTTTTCTGAGTGAGGTCTCGCATGATATCTTCTCCCATAAGCATAAATAAGATATAAGGGGGTCATTTGTCAGATCTTTTGTGTGATATTTGAATGTCATCCCTGAGTAGAAAGAGATTTCTTGAATGCCTTTTAAGATTTACTCCTGTAGTAGTTCTCCAATTAACTGGATTTTAGAATACAGACTGGATTTATATTTATGCAGGAAACAAGTATTCTCGTTATATTTTTATAACGTCAGATTTATTACTTCTCTCCATTATAATTTATTTTAGTAGTTTGGTCTTATTCTTTATTTATGTCTCTCCCCCAATGAAAAATAATATATAAGATCAGTTTACAGTTTTTGCCAGTTTACAGTTTACAGTTTTTGTGTGTTTTAATTCTCCAAACTTCTTGAAGTAAAAGATAGCAAATTATTCCCCCCCAAAAAATTGCCATGTGATTTTGGCAACCTTGAAAAATGATTGTTTCATGTCCCTTCCTTTTGCTATCCTCATTTTCAGGTTCATGGCATAATTAAAAATGAAAAGGAATAGCTTTCAAGCCACAGATGAATCTTTTTTTGCTGGCTGAAAAGTGTTATTTCAATAATTACGATTGCAAAGCTGAACTGGTATAGTACTTTGTTCTAAAACCTTAACTCGTTTTGCCATCCTGGCATTTTCTAAACAGCAGAGCTCCTGCTGTCTCTGGATTTCGTCCCCTGCTCCTTAGCTGATCAAAGCGGGGTGCAAAAGAGGGTTACCATGCTTTAAGTTTTTGGCTTTGAATCCACAGAATTACAGAAAGGGATAGATGCTATTGATAAACTGTCTTGGCTGAGAGAAAAACTTGCTTTCTATAACTTTCTATAACTTTCTGTTTGTCTCAACTGTTTTGTCCATGTGTTGCATGTTGTGTCTTTGTTGGGATTTTCTTGTATTCAGCCATTTGTAAGTTGCCTTAGAGTTGCAATATGGAAGTAGCAATGAATAATGTTTCAAACAAATGAAGGGGCAAACAGATTTTCATCTGCCTAGCCTGGAAGAACAGGAATGCAAGGAAGAAGGGGTGCTCCTCAGTCGTTACATGACAACCAACTATCGTGTGAAAGGTTATGAGGTAGAGGAAAAAGAAAATCTTCTAGATCCAACCATCTACTTTCCATCAAATTGTTGGAGAGATGCAAGGAGAGCAGAGAGACCCCCATCCTAATTAAAAACAAAAGGCCTTCTCTTTTGAAAACCCTGCCACTACCTTTGCTCTTAGGAGAATGAATAGAAAAAATACATTATTTCTCCTCTGACTGATTTGTCACTGGATGTGGGAATAGAGAATAGTGCAGATATGGAAAGACTCTGCAAAGTAGCTTTTTTAATACCAAAACAAAACAGAGGAAAAAAAGTATATATAGGTTTTGGCTTGCTTAGAATAACCAAAATGCTAAATGGGGTTTGGAAGAGAGAGAAGGAAAGTCCAAATGTTGATTAGTTAGAAATGTGTTAACACTTCCATACAACAAAATCCAATTATCTTCCTTGACTTTCTATGGAATTGCATCAACTTCCACTTGTACAATTACATTGCTTTTCCTGGCTCCTATTTTCCTTTTTGGCTGATAGTCACAGACACTAATTAAAGCCTGGCTTCACCTAGTTCTTTTGATAGGCCAGATTTCTTAAGAGATTTAGAGAGATTTTGGCAAAACCTTCTCTCCAAATAGTTATATGAGAAAGTCTTCTAACCCATGGTTTTAAGATTCTAGCCCAGATTACTGTCAAGAGAGCTTGTTTGTCCCCCAAACAAAATGCTTCCCATTCACATTCCTGGTTTTGACAATGACTTCTAGACCTTTCCCTAAAGGATCTGCTTTTTTTTCCCCGACTTGGCACTTTTCTATCTTTCAAGACTTCGTGGAAGCTTTTCTCCCTGTGATCTATTAACTCCCTCAGTTGCTACCCACTTCTGTACAACTTTTTCAATTTTGCTGTCCTCTGATTGGTAGTAGAATTACTTCTGTACAACTTTTTCAATTTTGCTGTCCTCTGATTGGTAGTAGAAATTCATTGTTTCAATGAGTGCAGCAGCCATTTCACTGGACCCTAAGCTCCTTAAAGGAACAATGCCAAGGCAATCCTTCCCTTGGATCATTTTCCATTTGCTAAAATGGGGGTGATAGTAAAATCTGAACTCCATTGCAACTACCTCCTGCAATCGTTCTTCCAAATTTTTCCTTGTCTTCATTATTGTTTGAGATAAAACACAAGAGCTTAGATGAAATACTGTATATATTTAAGTCAAGTCAAATCAAAGTCACCACCCAATGATTTCATTGTAATTTTCTTGGCAACAGTATGGAAGTCATTTGACATTGCCTTCTTCCAAGAGATTCCTTTATTTCATGATGTAGCTGATACTATCATATTTCTTGATATTTTTCCATTCAGTTACTTAAATAGGGTCATATGGTACTATTCTCAGCTTTTTGAATTTAGACAAGATTCACTAGGTATTCCCATTTAATAGAATGAAAGGTATTTTACCAAAATGGACAAGCTTCCATTACATCTAAAGATTTTGGAATAACACGTACATGCTTACACAGAAACTTATTTTTCATTTCTGAAGGATCCCAAAATTATTTATTATAAGCAAAAGTATATATTCAATCACTGGTATAGCTACTCCCATGCTTTCCAATTATTATTTTTTTATTTTTATTTTTTATTTTGTCAAATGATTATAAGATAACAGTTATAAATATAAACATAGGTATGAATACATGAAATGGATACATATAAGAAAAATAAAAAGAAACAATAGGACAGGGATGGTAGGCATGTTGGTGCGCTTATGCACGCCCCCTACAGACCTCTTAGGAAAGGGATGAGGTCAATAGTAGACAGTCTAAAGTTTTTGGGGTTTGGGGAAGAAACCACAGAGTCAGGTAAAGTATTCCAGACATTGACCACTCTGTTGCTGAAGTCATATTTCCTGCAATTACGTTTGGTGTGTTTTACCTTGAGTTTGTATCTGTTGTGTGCTGTTGTATTGTTATGGTTGAAGCTGAAGTACTCATTGACAGGTAGGACATTGCAATATATAATTTTATGTACTATACTTAGATCGGACAAAAGACGGCGTAGTTCTGGGTTTTCTAGGTCTAGAATTTCAAGTCTGGTGGCATAAGGTATTCTGCAGCGGGTAGAGTAGTGGAGAACTCTTCTTGTGAAATATTTCTGGACTTTCTCAACTGTATTAATTACTGTCAGTGTTATATCCTGATCTCCATTTTTTACCCCTTTTCTATTTCTCCCTTTCGCAACCTACCACACTGACTTCTTTCCTCCCATAGCCTACATCCCATCTCCACACAGTCCCTTTTTGTCTCTCAGTTAACATCCAGGAAGAAGGGGTTTCCTCACCCTGCCCAATCCCTTCAGAGTGACATCCTTCCCACTCTATTCCTGGTACTCTCCTAAGAAAGAAAATGGCTCTTTTTGATCCTTTCCTGCATCCTTATGCTAAAGTTCTCCATCTAATATCTTATTTCATTGTCCACCATTACGTTCTATCAAAATCTATCCTCCTTCTCAATCATACATCCTTTCTCTGTAATTCCTGAATTTGTCTTCAGGTCTCCTCACCAGGTCCACTCAAGTCCTAGTTTGATGGCCTGTCCAGCCCACTGGGCTGTGGACCAAGCTTCCATTCTTCCTGTTCAATTTGTCTTCTACCACCCACACTTTTGTTGGCCACTGTCTAAAAATGGCATGTAATTTTCACTCAGAGAGATATCCTCAGGATATATTCTAAAAAGTCAAGAAGGTAGCCATGACAATGTGATCAAAACTTCAGAGGTTTTGAATCTGCGTTAAAAAAAACTACATAGTGCTTCAATTGTGTCATGATGGCCATGGTTGATCATACCTTGCAGACACCCTTACTTTTCATTCTTTTGTTCTTTCTCCTTTCCTATCAACAGCTTAGTGGTAAAATTCTTCTAACAAAAACACTGTTCTACTTTTGCTTTTCATCTCAGCTTCCAGTTTAACATATACAATAGGAACTAAATTTACCTTACACTTAGATTTTTCTTTAGCCTCACAGTATCTTTGTACTCTACATAGAACTTCCCAAAACTGGTAATCCAGAGAACTACAGTATGAGACAACTTTACTGAAAAAAATATTACATCCAAAAATATACTGGGTAAAACCAAAGGAATGGAAATTACAATCCAAATGCTAATATTGTGAGAGACAATTAGCTATGCCTTCAAGCAGATAGACAGCCTTTCCAAGTGTAATAGAAGCAGATAAGAGATTTGAGTGAAGAATAAAAGTCTTCCAAGTGAATCCTCCACTCCAAAATATAGGAGTTTTATTCTTCATATACTGGCAAAAAAGCTACAGAATTTTGGTGATGATTACAAAATAAAATGAAAACAAAGCTTTTACAAAGCACTAGAGATCTTTGGAATGTGAAAGTGGCCGGCAGTGTGTATGAGATCAAAACAAAATAATATGAATGTTTGGACTGTCATCTGATATGAACTATTAATTTGATCTGATTCAATACGGTAGGTAAAACTTATTTAGAAAATTAAATATGATTTGATGCTCCAATTGGAAAATCATACTGGTTTAATTCTAATGTAGATCAATTCAGTAACTTTCCTGATATATATATATATATATATATATATATATATATATATATATATATATATATATATATATATATATATATATATATTTGTTTTCTTAAGTTTTCTCGGTACTTACATGTATGGCAGAAGCCTGATGATGGCAGATGAGATTCTGCTGAAACGTCGCTACAACTTTAAAAGCACAACTACAATGACGTGGGAAAATACCGAACAAAGTTGAATGCCATATATATATATATATATATATATATATATATATATATATATATATATATATATATATATATATATGGATCTTTGGTTGTTCGGGTTTTCTCCCGCGTAAGATTCAAGTATCTAGGCAACGTTTCGATGAAGTCTCATTCATCATCTTCAGGCTTCTGTCTCCGGCTCTGTGCTTCTCAGAGTAATGGAGATTGCAGCTGCTTCCTCCTTTTAACTGCCAGTGGGGTGGGACTTGATTGGGTGGGGGCTTGGCTGTGTTCTGATTGGGTGGGGGTGTGTTCTCATTGGTAGGGGTTTGGTTGTGTTCTGATTGGTTGGGGGTTAGCCGTGTTCTGATTGGTTGGAGCGTGTTCTGTTCAGGTGGGGGCTTGGTTGTGCTCAGGTTAGTCTTAGTTGCTGGGGATTTGAGCTTGTGAGCTGTGATCTTGCTGTTTGGCTTGAGTTCGTGGTCGTGCTGCATCTTCATAGTGGGTGTCGGTTTGCTTCATGTATGGCTCGGAGGGTTTGAAGTGGGTAGTGATGCAGCTGCAGTGCAGCTTCTGGTCCATGGTCGTGTCTCATCTTCTGAGTGGGTGTGAGTCTGTTTTCTACATGGAAGTGTGGTGGTGGCATCTTGTGTGGCTCTCATGGGTGTGGGTCTGGTGTCCTTCTTCATGTTAGGTACTGGTCTGTTCATGAGGCGGGTTTCCAAATGGCTGGAAGGCGGGAGGTGTCATCTCGTTTGTTCATGCTGTGTGGGCGTTTTTCTATCTCTATGGCTTCTCTGATTATTCTGCTGTTGAAGTGTTCGGTTTTGGCGATGGTTCTGGTATTTTTAAAATCAATTTCATGTCCTGTGGCTTTGAGGTGTTGGACCAGGGAAGAGTCGTTTCTTCTTTTTGATTGAGTTCTTATGTTCTTCAATGCGTGCACTTATTCTTCTGTTAGTTTGTCCAATGTATGTGGTAGGGCAGGCAGTGCAGGGGATTTCGTATACTCCTTGGTTTTCTAATTCGATTTTGTCTTTGGGGTTTCTTAGGATGGTGGATATTTTTCTGTTTGTGCAGAATGCTGTTTTGATGTTGTGTTTTTGGAGGATCTTGCTAATTTTGTCTGTAGTGCCTTTTATCTATGGGAGGAGGGCTTTGCCGTTTTCTTGTTCTCTGTCTTGGATTTTGGTTGGGGTTTCTTTTTGGATTAGGTGGGTAATCTTCTTTCTTTGGAATCCATTGGCTGTAAGTACGTTGGTGAGAGTGTGTAGTTCGGTTTTTTGGTGTTGTTCATCGGCTAAGCATTTTGTTCTGGAGATGAGTGTCTTGGCTACGGAATTGATCTGTGCTGGGTGGTGGTGTGAGAGTGCATGTAGATAGCGGTTTGTATGTGTTTTCTTCTGGTAGATGGTGTGTCCTAGGGAGCCATTGGATCTTTTGTATACCAAGACATCTAGGAAAGGAAGTTGATTGTTGGCTTCTGTTTCCATGGTGAATTCACCTACAATGAACAAAAATACAAACAAATAGAAGGAGCACCCATGGGATCACCCCTCTCACCTGTCATCGCAAACCTCTACATGGAACACTTTGAAACACAAGCTCTAGAAAAATCCGACCACAAACCCAAACTCTGGCTCAGATACGTAGATGACACCTTCATAATCTGGCCACACGGGAAAGAAAAACTGAACAACTTCCTCACACACCTCAACAGCCTACACCCCAAAATACAATTCACCATGGAAACAGAAGCCAACAATCAACTTCCTTTCCTAGATGTCTTGGTATACAAAAGATCCAATGGCTCCCTAGGACACACCATCTACCAGAAGAAAACACATACAAACCGCTATCTACATGCACTCTCACACCACCACCCAGCACAGATCAATTCCGTAGCCAAGACACTCATCTCCAGATCAAAATGCTTAGCCGATGAACAACACCAAAAAACCGAACTACACACTCTCACCAACGTACTTACAGCCAATGGATTCCAAAGAAAGAAGATTACCCACCTAATCCAAAAAGAAACCCCAACCAAAATCCAAGACAGAGAACAAGAAAACGGCAAAGCCCTCCTCCCATATATAAAAGGCACTACAGACAAAATTAGCAAGATCCTCCAAAAACACAACATCAAAACAGCATTCTGCACAAACAGAAAAATATCCACCATCCTAAGAAACCCCAAAGACAAAATCGAATTAGAAAACCAAGGAGTATACGAAATCCCCTGCACTGCCTGCCCTACCACATACATTGGACAAACTAACAGAAGAATAAGTGCACGCATTGAAGAACATAAGAACTCAATCAAAAAGAAGAAACGACCTCTTCCCTGGTCCAACACCTCAAAGCCACAGGACATGAAATTGATTTTAAAAATACCAGAACCATCGCCAAAACCGAACACTTCAACAGCAGAATAATCAGAGAAGCCATAGAGATAGAAAACGCCCACACAGCATGAACAAACGAGATGACACCTCCCGCCTTCCAGCCATTTGGAAACCCGCCCTCATGAACAGACCAGTACCTAACATGAAGAAGGACACCAGACCCACACCCATGAGAGCCACACAAGATGCCACCACCACACTTCCATGTAGAAAACAGACTCACACCCACTCAGAAGATGAGACACGACCATGGACCAGAAGCTGCACTGCAGCTGCATCACTACCCACTTCAAACCCCTCCGAGCCATACATGAAGCAAACCGACACCCACTATGAAGATGCAGCACGACCACGAACTCGAAGCCAAACAGCAAGATCACAGCTCACAAGCTCAAATCCCCCAGCAACTAAGACTAACCTGAGCACAACCAAGCCCCCACCTGAACAGAACACGCCTCCAACCAATCAGAACACGGCTAACCCCCAACCAATCAGAACACAACCAAACCCCTACCAATGAGAACACACCCCACCCAATCAGAACACAGCCAAGCCCCCACCCAATCAAGTCCCACCCCCACTGGCAGTTAAAAGGAGGAAGCAGCTGCAATCTCCATTACTCTGAGAAGCACAGAGCCGGAGACAGAAGCCTGAAGATGATGAATGAGACTTCATCGAAACGTTGCCTAGATACTTCGAATCTTACGTGGGAGAAAACCCGAACAACCAAAGATCCACATACAAATACCCGCGAGAACCTCAGAAAATATATATATATATATATATATATATATATGAATCTTACGCGGGAGAAAACCCGAACAACCAAAGATCCACATACTAATACCCGCGAGAACCTCAGAAAACAAATATATATATATATATATGTGTGTGTGTGTTGATTCCTTCCAGTTAATTCAGTTAAATAAATCAATTTTGTACAACATAACATACAATATTAGGACACATTTTTAAAGAGACAAACAAAATTTATGAGTTTTCATAATTCAATTTCTTTTCACATTATTGGAAACTGAAAATAATCAATAACCCAAATCATCCTACTGATTTTTGTTACATTGTTAAACATTATTCCATCTGTTGCTTTCCCAATATTTTGGGATTAGAATTCCAGCAGGGCACCAGATTAAAGATGAGTGTTCCTATATACTACCTTGTGCAAACTACTACAGGGGATGCTGAACTGTTGCTTTGCCTTGCTAAAAGTAAAGAGATTTTGAAATGTTTCCTCTCTTTATAATAATTAGCAGAAATAGCAGAATAATTAGCAGAAATACCTGAAATGCCCTCCAAGGCTGAAGAGTTGTGGGCATTAAAGAAACCTCCAAGAAATTATGCCTAACCTAGTCCTCAGATTTAACTCAATCATGTCCTTCCCATTATTGGTTACATACAGTAAGATAAATTTAGAGTTGATAGGTCTCGCAGTTCACCAATAATATTATGCCTCAACAGAGCACACAATAAGAACAGAATAAGGTTCCACATTAGCAGGTGCAAGACTAAGCTAGGCTTTCACCCAAGCATTCCTGCTGCTTTTTGTTTTGTTTTGTTATTTTTTTTTCTTTAAAAAATGATTCTATGTTATATATCAGAACTAATTATTCCTGTTGGGCCAACCTCAAGAAATGTCAACAGTACATTGGAAGTGCTAATTGGGGTGTCCATGCTCTTCAGCACTTTTTAGATCCAGCGCTTGGATTGGTGGGGTTAGGCATGTTTTAGAAGACTGCAGCATAATGAGCTTAGTCTCCATGGAAGAAGCAGAGATTTGCTGCTCACACTTTGCATTGCATTCGCACCAGTGCTTTTTGCCAGATACAAAGGAAGCATCTCAAATAGCCAGCAGCCGAAGGCAGGCAGGCTGCAAGGAAATGCAAAGGCAGAATCCTGTACTGCTGTGAATCAAGGCAAAGCACTGCACAACTTCCAGAGTGATTGTTTCTTTGTCTCGACTCATCTACTTTGTGCCAATATTACCATTTAAAAAAAAAAGAACAGGACAATTGCTGAATCTTCTTACAATTCCTGAGGATTTATTTATTATTTATGTTATTTTATTTATATTCCACCCTCATTATTTTTATGAACAACTGAAGGAGGCAAACATATCTAATAATTCTTTCTCCTCCTCTTTACCCACAACAACAAGCTTGTGAGGTGAGTTGGGCTGAGATAGAGTGACTTGCCCAGTCAGCCAGTTAATTTTCATGCCTATGACAGAACTGGAATCCACAGCCTCCTGGTTTCTTAGCCTAGTGCCTTCACTGCTAGACCAAACTGGCTCTCATATACTGATTATTTTTACAGTAAGAATACATTGACCAAAATAAACACATATTCTTTATTTTGACTTTATTTAAAAGTCATAACCACTTTCATGAGGAAAACCTGGAGGAGATGTAATCAGATATATTGCTATTTTATTGGTCTTATTTATAATGTGCCCTTGACTTGGATGGGTTACCTTATTGCCTCAATCGCAAAGGTTATGTGGATAAAGGAGGGTCAGAAGGTTTTTTTTTTTTAAATTATGCATTACATAAGATGCAAAAAGGCCTTTCAGAGTTTGATCAAGATAGTGTTTTCTGATGAGTCACTTTAGTGTCAGTTCCCATATTGTTCCTGTGGCAGCCTCAAATTTTGGAGCAGACTGTTGAGTAAGTAGTAGTACAAGATGAAAAATAGGTGATAAGGAATTCTATGTCTGCCTGAAGAACATCTTATGAACAGATTTCCCCATATAGACAAACATTATTTTGATGTGGATCTTTTTCTTGCCAGTATAGTTTCCATGAACCTGAATACAGTTTTGATGGGGTCATAATTTAATTTGTGTATTGTCTGCGCTAAATAAAGAACATCATCAACAAAGGACAGGAAACTATATCACAGGGTTCCAGGCAGAAGCATCCTCAGATTGGTTGGCTAAAATTCCTTTTGTTCAGGATGGGATCCAGAGAGATTCGTCCTGCCTTACTGTATACTGTTTTATATTCATAAAAACAATGTATCTTATTAAATCATAAATGGTGATTAGTGCTTCAATATGCCCATGTGCAAAGCAAGTGATAAATGTATGCTAAGCAGCCAGCCTCGCACTTTTTCCTGGGTGGGGTGTGGGTAGGTGTGTGGGTGTGTGTTTGACAATGAAGGAAATACATAATGGCCTGCAGTTACTCTACAGATCAATGAACTTCTGAGAGTCAGTGGGATTATGCTGCCAGCTAAAACTACACACAAATAATTGCAGTAAATTAAAAGATCCCTATTATGTGGTGAGACATATGGCATTATTTTATGCAAATCACTTTGAATCACAAAGCCTACCTGAAATAGTGTAACAATGGAAATAACGTGCTGATGTATTACAAGAAATAATCAATTTCAAAACTACCTGTCTTTCTATCTATTTATTTTCCTGCCTTTATCATTTTTTATCAATAACTCAAGGTGACAAACATATCTATTACTCCTTCCTCCTCTATTTTCCCCACAACAACCTTGTGAGGTAGATTGGGCTGAGAAAGAGGATGACTGGCCCAACTTTCATGCCTAAGGCAGGAGTGGAACTCACACTCTCCTGGTTTCTAGCTTGTGGCCTTAACCACTAGGCCAGACCAGAGTAAGTAGAGCGAATATTGTGAGCTCCAATAAAGTGAATAAGGCTACATCTGAGTACTTAAGTATAGTTTGTGTCGTCAACCATTAAATGTTATTGCAAGCCCATTGACAGAGGAGACGGCCTCTGTGTCATTGCCTGATTTTCGGCTTTTATCCTGCTCCCTTCCAACAAAAAGCATCTATCCCTTAACCAGAATGCTAAAATGAAGAAATGTGCATCCTGGGATCACAATTCAAGCTTTGCCCTTTCATACATGCACTACAATGTTGAACACAAGGATATAAGGGTAGAAGTTTGCTTTGTGATATCATGATGCACTTTTCATGATTTGCGCCCCAACTGAGATGCCTGGACTTCCAATCACTGTTATATAACAGGTCGTCCTTGCATTTGTATTCTCCATAATTAGATCATTAAAGGCGAAAAAAAAAATGTTTCTCATATTAATACCTAAGGGAGAAGATTTAATGTGAAGTTAATAGGAGGTAGATAGGTCAACCGACAACTGAATTTTACTTTAAAGTTAATATATTGGAAGGCAGAAAATGATACCAAATTATTTAATCAGTGGTTGCTTACCATTTAGCTTCCGAGCGTTCACTCCAGCATCTTACCTACCGTTCCTCCACAACAGCAGCCAACTTCATTAAAGAACAAAAGTAAAGTAATAAGTCATTTCACACCCTGTCTGACCACTCTACAATAATAGCAAGATTTCATGCAAGGGTACAACATTATGCCTGTCTGCAATCACAGTCGCTTTGCAAAAATCTTAATTCACACTTCACATGCAGCTAACCTTGTTACCATCCCTTCATAAATCCATCAGTGTTGCAGCTGCACGTCTTCACAGCCCAACATCTTAAAATTCATCACTTTGGCACCTTTGCATCACTACAGGTCAAAGTAAGGGAGCCAACCACAAATAATTAAGGGTGCCCAGATGTTTAGGCTTACTCTTTTTCAAACATTTCTTTGATATGACAGGATGTCTGTCCCCTCCCCTTAAATTGGAAATATACATCCATTAAATTGCAAGATGAGACTAAAAAACCAAGTTTCAAACTCCTCCTCCTATCTTTCTTTCTTCCTTTTTTTTTTCTTTACCCTTACATGTATAGTTCTTTGTAGCTGGAATTTGAACAAGAAGCGTGATAATGAGTAGGTTGAGGGAAAGGAAGGTGTTATCTCATTAAGGTAATTACTAAGACATCCCTACCATTAGATTGGTTTGAAAATGTGGCAATTAAAGAGCCCTACATGGGCTCCCAGAGACAAGGGAACAAGACAATTGTCTTGGAACTCCTGTGTTGCGGTTAATGTGTGTCATAGAAATGAAAAGGCAGACGATCCCTTGCAAAACGCCTCATTCTCTCTCAATTTCTTGCTTCTCTTACAACACATACACACCCTAACAGAAAGATCCCATCTTTAAGTCCCCCTTTCAACATTCAGCACGTTGCAAATAACAAATGCCTATATGTATTAGTTGAAAAATTCCAAAACACTCAGTTTGGTTCATAAATACAACTTTTAAAAGCTAGAACCTGATGGGAAATAGTCCTGTTGTTTATTTAATCAAACATTGCTCATGGAGCTTAGAATTCAAAATATGAGTTCTTTGCATCTATAGCTCTCTATGTGACATAAGGGCATCTAAGCCAATAGAAGATGTATAAGCCATGACTCCCTGTGGAAAATCCTATATTGCCATCAGATCATTTTCTACTCAAGTCCACTTTTAGGTTTAAAATGGACAGGCAGAGCGATCTTGGTGATACCTCCTCTTTCAGTGACATCTTGGCTTTGCTACAGTACATATTTAATGTAAACTGTCAATAACCACAGCAGTACACATATGTCACATGTATGTGATACTTGCATGTTAATGGTACAACATAGTGTAAACTCCTAACTCTTCCGTGCCACTGCTATTGCAGCATGTACAGCAGTACCAGCAAATGACATCAGCCAGAAAATAATTGGCCCAGCTAAGTTGCCATTTCTCTCCTCCCTGCTGGAAGGAGGATGATTTTCTAGCCACTTCAATCTGATTCATCTGAAGTATGGTTTGTTTGGTTTTTTTCCTACATCACAGTCCTTCTTCTGTCACTTCCAATAAATTGAATAAAACATATCATTTTTACAATTGTTGTGCATATAACTAAAGGCGTAGAAATAAATGGGAAGAAGATTAACAGCAGTTGTGGGAAGATGCCAAGAAGACCAGGGGTTGAGTTAGCATGTAGGAGGCCCCTGAGGAGATCAGGGGTAGGCCAGTAGAAATATCAGCAACAATGCTGGGAAACACTAGGAAAGCTGAGCCAGGCTACATCTGAACTAGTGGTTGCTTAATTTAGATAATTCTTTACATTCTGGGTGGCAGGCCTGATACAGGAGAAATTTGCAAATTCAGTGGGATTTGATAATGCTATTCATATCCAATTATCTGAATACATGCCTTCTCTGAACCCTTTGCAGGCCAGTCAAACTGGCAGCCTGTGGGCCGGATGTATCACATGCAGGCCACGCCCACCCCAGCTCCGCAAAGGCAAAAAATGTCACGATACATTATGATATATCACGTGACATGATCGAGTTTGACACCTGTGCTTTAGAGCAGTAGTCGCCAACCAGTTGGCCAGGGACCACTGGTGGTCCACAAGAAAATTTTGGTGGTCTGCAGAGAAATGCCCCTCCCAAAGCACTCCCACCAAAGCAATTCATCCAGGCTGCACGGGAACACAAGGCTGCGCCACCCACATGGCCCGCCCACCTGCGGGCCCCCACTCTTCGGCTGAGCACAAACCTTACCTTGAGTAGAGCCATGCGAACTGGAACTAGAAGACCAATGGCGGGGGAGGGAAATCCGTCCCAGGGTGGCTTGCTGACATTGGTGGGAAAGTCAGTCCCATATTCCAGAGCTGCAGTAGTCACTAGAATGGCCGCTTGGAAGTCCCAGAGCAGCTCCTCCAGTCCATGGCAGGCCAGTGTACCCTGGTAGAGGAGCAACTGCTCCGGGATGACCAAAGGGCCAGTCCTGTGACTACTGCAGCTCTGGAATATGGGACCAACTTTCCCACCAACATCAGCAAGCCACCGTCAGTCAAAATTCATATTAGTGGTTTGTGGGATTTAAAATTATGAGTTTGGTGGTCCCTGAGGTCCAAAAGGTTGACAACCCCTGCTTTAGAGGAAACCAAACAATCTTGTTAAGGTGCAACAAACATATCACAGAAGGCCCATTCCGCCCCCCCAGAGCCTCCACACGGACCCTGCACTTACCTGAATCAAAAATGGGCCGTATGGAGACTCCTGGGAGGAGAGGGGAGGGGTGGGCAGGGCCAGCCGATCGGTTCAAATACTGGTTCGGTGAACCAGATGCAAATTTAACATCTGGTTCACCCAAACCAGTCCAAACCGGTAGAGTACCACCCCTGGAAGTAAATTAGAGCAGAATAGCTGGTTAATTCTAAAGATATCGTATTGGATCCACAATAGACTAGAATCATTGAAACATAACCTAATTATGTTTTTAATTTAAGTAGCTTTGTTATCAATATATTTACATCTGAATTAAAACCACTGAACTTCAATTACTTTTATTTCTGAACTGAAAGTTTTTTAAACAGATTTGACTTGCAAACAGATCTTCTCTATCCTTCCTAGAAACTATAGCTAAGTATATAAAGATCCTGAGCTTCTCTTCAGTTGGGTTTTATTTAGATAACCCCGATTCTCTTAAAATACTACCGTGTGTGTGTCTGCTCTCAAAGTGGCAGAACTTTCAATTGGACTTGTTCCCAGATACGTATATTAGAATTGTTCCCTTTATTAGAAACCAATATTCAGGAAATAAACTTAAAGTCAGCAAACATTACTGCCACAAGGCACAATTAAATAATTTTACAAATAGGATGGACACAAAAATAAAAATAAACATTGCATAAATCAGCCAAGATCTTGGATGAGATCATTGTTTTATTAAGATTTCTTGGTTCTCAAGTGAATTTTCATTGTTCTCATGAGTAAAAAAGATAATGATGTTCTCCCTGATTCTTTTAAGATATATGGGTTATCTTTTAAGCTATTGTTTTGGAATGCTTTTTGTGAATTAGATGTCTTTCATGTTGCTAACTTAATGTAATATACATTTATGATACTATCCATATCAGTCTATCTAATCTTTGATCCAGTCTAATAGGTTTTTTTGTTTCCTTCATGCCTTACCAAAATCGAACAACCTATTTATGCCAAATTAATACCTTACAAATGTTTACTTTGGTAATTACTCTAAGTTACTGAATATTTCAAATGACTAATAAACATTGCCAAATTTGTTGTATATTTTGTATACTTACAACAAAAATTTGAACCAACAAAAGTGACTTATAATGTGCCAATGCTGATATAGGATTGTATTTCCCAAGAAAGAGCCTCTGAGTGTAAAATACTATTCTGGGAGCACATTCAAAACTTTCAAAATCTTAATGGCCCTTTTTAAAAAGCATATCATTATGTTTGGGAGGCATTTTTTCTACAATCCACCCAAACCATCTGTAATAACAAAGATAGATCGTTGATCTCTATTCGTTCTAATGTTGCTTTTTGAGTTCATCTGACTAAATAGATCAAAACGTTCCTTGTGATTGTCCTGTGTGGGTAAAACACTGGGCATTGGGAAGGGAAGAAGGAAATGTACAGAAGTAAATGGTGTGTGGTATCTCACAAATGCCATGTTTTAGATCAGATGCTGGGATATAGACATATAATGGCAGCACTTACATGATGGAGTCACTGTATGCATGTTATTTTGGCATCAACACAAAGATTGTTGTAGATATCTCTGGTTAAAATCAATAATCTTCTCTTCTACTGGTATGATCTAATTAGCACTAACTACCTCCTTTAAATTTGAGATTTTATTCATCTTTGCGTAATGTAGGAATTGCTAAACAATAAGATGTTAATCTGTTAATAATCTGAAGGGACACGGTGGCTCAGTGGCTAAGATGCTGAGCTTGTTGATCAGAAAGATCTGCAGTTCGAATCCCTAGTGCTGCGTAACGGAGTGAGCTCCCGTTACTTGTCCCAGCTTCTGCCAACCTAGCAGTTCGAAAGCATGTAAAAATGCAAGTAGAAAAATAGGGACCACTTTGGTGGGAAGGTAACAGCGTTCCGTGCGCCTTCAATGTTTAGTCATGCTGACCATGTGACCATGGAGACATCTTCGGACAGCGCTAGCTCTTCGGCTTTGTAACGGAGATTAGCACCACCCTCTAGAGCCAGAAACTAGAACGTATGTGCAGGGGGAACCTTTACCTTTACCTTAATCAAAATCTAGCTGAGCCAGCAAAAAATTGTTTATTCCATCATATGTTCTCTTATTCAGCTACAATGTGCTTACTCCTCAGTTCATATAAAAAAAATTACATGTCAGATTCATGTTCAATAACTAGCTTTTATAAGCTAAAATCATGAAAAATGGTGCCACAGTGCTTAGAATGCAGTATTGCAGGGATTTGATCCTCACAGGCTGCAAGTTGACTCCAGGCCTTCCATCCTTCTGAGGTTGATAAAATGAGGGCCCAGATTGTTGGGGTAAATATGCTCTGTAAACCGCTTAGAGAGGGCAATGAAGTGGCATATAAGTCTAAGTGCTATTGCTATCACATTTCATTCTAAAATTGTTTCTTTGAAGTCTGTATTATTATTTTTTCTCGTTAATCTGTTAAAGTTTGTCTAAACTGGCTTTAGCCTAGAGTTCTCCATTTAAATTTTGTATACTTGGCTTTTTAAAATGTATAGTGATAAACGAAATAAAGGTGAATTCGGAGAAGGGAAAATTGATGTCTGGAAATGCTTACAGTTTTTCTAGAGACATCCCCATATATACTTTATATTCCTCCTTGTGTTTCTTCAACCAAAATAAATGTACAGTTATTGGCCTGCAGTGAAGCAGAAGGAGATAGCTCTTCAGTTCAGATTGATTTTAGTTTAAACTCAGTAGCTGGGGATTTATAGGGTTGCTCATAAGCCCACCATAATGTTAGGGAATGTAATTAATGCCTAAGCCATGTCTCTCTATCTCTTTGAAATTTCTCCTAATTTGGGAGAGAACAAGTTGGAAAGTTTTCATTAACAGGCAAGCTTGTGGGAAAATAGGACATATTAATATAAAAATCAGGGACACTTGGAAGCGATAAAAGTTACCAGCTAGTAATTGGAAGCTAGATAATACCCAAGTCCTAATTTTAACACCCTAATCAAATCTCAGGCTCTCTAGTCAAGGAATATAATACTTTGAGAGAGAAAAAATGGAAAGTTCAATAGATCTGAATATTAAAAGGAAAGGCAATGAGAAGCCCAAGGATTATTCCCAAATATATAATCTTCCCTACTTTATGTTAATTCCTATCCTGAAGAGCTCGATTTATGATTGGAATATAAATTCAGAAACACAGTTTACTCACTTTCTTATCTACTTAATTGTCAAGCTCCTTGGCAAAATCTCAGCAGAACTTCATGGACATTCAACTTGACATTGTTTGGCTATAATTCTACGTTCAATATCTCACTTCGACATACAACCTGGCATACTTAGATTAAAAAAAAACCCTCTAGTTTCACGTTAGGAAGAAATGACTAAAACAATGCATTCCCTCTTTTTACTCACTGCAGATAAAATTTTAGCATTCCTTTTTCTAATCTTTCTAAGGTTTAACCGTTTTTGTCTTCTGCTTTTCAGCTTTGAAGCCCAGGAACTACCAGTTGTTGACAAATCTAATCTAAGAAACCCTAATTCTCAATCGCATTCCCATATTAATAGATTAACTATGGCACTTTGATGAAACCATTGGGGGTAACAGGTGCTATTGGCAGGAGTAGTATTCCCCTGAGTAGTGTTCTACCCACAGGATAGGGTAGAAGGAAACATGAATATGTTTCTTCCTGAATATTTTCCCACAAAGGCCTTTGAAATCACATAGAGCAGTTGCAGAGGGAAAAGGAACTCCTCGTAAATCATCTTTCCCTTCCTTTCATCAGCAAGATTCTCAACTGGAATTGGTCTACATTGTAAATAAATGATTGCCTTAGTATCCAGGCTCTTAGAAATCGCAAATAGCACTTATATCATTCCAGAGTCCTTTACAACACACTCTCGGTGGTTTACAATGTCAGCATTATTGGCATATTGCCCGCAACAATCATTTTACCAACCTTGGAAGGATGGAAGGCTGACTCAACCTTGAGCCCCATCAGGATCAAACTCCAGCTGTGGGCACAATTAGCCTGCAATACTGCATTTTATCCACTGCCCCACCAGAGTTCTGCTTAATAAGATGGCTCCTCAAACTCCATCAATTCAGCAAGTCAGGATATGTGTTACTGGATGATGCAGAGCTTCAGATAGTTTCAAAATTCACAGGTAAATATTCAAAAAATATATGACACAACTGTGACCTGAAGATGTGAGGTTCTGACATTATCCTTATAGTGTTACCCTAATCCTGTCCCCATCACTGAGTGAGAAAGCAATAGTACTGGTATAACAGTCACCTCTTCTCATTCTGATGCTATCCAATAATAACCTCAGGATGTAAAACACCTGTTATGTTCACCACCAACTACCTTGGAGATGAAGTCAACTAACCTGCTGTGGGTATAATCAGAAGTGTGTTTTGGGAGTGTTGGGAGGTGCTTTCTCCCTTGCTTCTGGACCCTATATAGTTTTCATGGTGGCCATTTTTCTACCCCGTTCACCCTCTTCACTGGTAATTTGCTTCCTGAATTCTTTTGATACCCATCACCTCCCTAATCCTTGTTTGTGACATCGACTTCCCAGAAAGTAAGAAGAGAAGAGAGCAAAATTCCACTATTTTATTTAAGAAAGGAAAGTTTTTTTTAAAATTACTTCACTTTAACAGTATTATGAAATCTTTCTTTACCTTAAAATGCAGCAGCTCTGTTTGTCCTCATTGTGGTGCCCAGAGAGACACTACAATGTGGTGAGAATAAGTGCCTTGCAGAGAGAGATAAATAAGCAAGAGGATGAGCAAAGATGTTGAAATGGATTTTGTTTCTTATTGTCACTTTCCCTGCATTTGTTAAAACTCAATGGTTTTCCTTTCCTTCTCCAAACAAAGAGTGGGGCTGCCCAGTAGCTATCTTGTTTCCCTGAAAATAAGACCAACTGGAAAATAAGCCCTATCGTGATTTTTCCATATGCTTGTAATATAAGCCCTACCCCCAAAAAATAAGCCCCAGTAAAGATTGTCAGCCACTTGGAGGTATTTTAGTACTATATTTCCCCCAAAATAATGGTGGGAAGGTAACAATGTTCCATGCACCTTCAGCATTTAGTCATGCTGGCCACATGACCATGGAGACGTCTTTGGACAGCGCTGGCTCTTCAACTTTGAAAACAGATGGGTACCGCCCCCTAGAGTTGGGAACAACTAGCACGTATGTGAAGGGGAACCTTTACCTTTACCTATATCTATATATCTGTCTGTCTGTATTCATTACTAATTAAGCAAGTTGTAAAACTAACTACTTTAAAAATCAAGTCCTACATCTGAACTTTGGCAATGCTTATTTAAACATGTTCTAATGAGCTTCTATATGCATTCATGCCATTTTGTGCGAACGGGCACCTTTTTCTTGTTTTGAAAACTGGTCAGTCAGTTTCAGTAGATGTAATTGAAGTCTAGAAATTAGATGATAGTGACTTACTCATGTGTGAAAAGTAGACACAAATTATTAATATTACGACATTAAATCCAGATTAGCCTTTCTACGAATGAAAAGTTTTATTCCATTCATATGCGCTACCTAAACTATCAAAGTGTACCCACTGTAGAAAGGAAAATTAAGTAATTGTTATCAGTTTTTCTTTCTCCTACATTGTCTTATCATTATTTCATGGATTTCCCAGAATCAAATTTTCCAACCCTTAAGAGCAGCTTTTCAGCAGATACAGACAGGGTATAGGTAGTCCTCAACTTGTGGCCACAATTGAGCCCAAAATTTCTGTTAAGTGAGATGTTTGTTAAGTGAGTTTTGCTCCATTTTATGGCTTTTCATGCCACCATTGTTAAGTGAATCACTGCTGTTAATAGGTTAGTAACCCAGTTGTTAAATGAACCTGGTTTCCCCATTAACTTTACTTGTCAGAAGGTCGCAAAAGATGATCATATGACTCCCGGTCAGGGGTGGGATTCTCTCGGTTCAGACCAGTTTGGGTGAACTGGTATTTCTGGTGATCATTTGGCCCCACCCATCCACCCCTGCCTTTTTCCTGTGCGTTATTTCCTTGTTTTTGAGCACAGCTGATTCGCGCGGCAGAGTGTTTTGCTGCGCATCAGCTGTTTTACTCACCAGGGCTGCAGCAGAAGGTAAACATTATAGCTAAAAATGCTCTTTTCTAAATGCTGTGCGCACGCTCAAAGCACGTGCTCACCGAACCGGTTGTTACACCAATTGAATTGCACCCCCTGACCCTGGGACACTGCAACCGTCACAAATATGAACCAGTTGCCAAGCATCTGAATTTTGGTCACATGATTATGGAGATGCTGCAAAGGTAGTAACTCTGAGAAATGGTCACAAAGTCACATTTCTTTTAGTGCTGTTGTAACTTTGAACAGTCACTAAATGAACTGTTGTAAGTCGAGGACTATGTCTACAAGTAAAAAGGAGCTTTCAGGATTCCGACACTTAACCCCATTTAAATCATGAATCTCTAGCCAAACTCCAAAAGGATTTATTGGGAGTTAAAAGATGCGGCATTGCCTGGGTGTAGCTGACTCTCAGACACATAATTCATTGTCACCCTTGACCCTGGTTTTTCCCCATCCCCTGGGTGTATCATAATTCATAGTTCTCCAATGGGACACATCCATAGCCAAGAGTCATCAATCATACTCTCCAGTTAGAATTTTGCGCATCAGAAACCTCAGTCACCTAGAAACTATCTTTGAAAATATTTTTGGTGCTCACTGCTTCCCCCTCCCTTTCTGTTGGCAACTCTAAAAGACCACCAATATATTTTTATGAAAAATTTCAGACCACACTTTCTCTTCCTTTTTCGTTCTTCAGCGCAAATAGTATTCTACCAATCTATTATAAAGATTTCATTGAGTTGTGAGCTCAGTGGGACTTTTCCCCATTGCCAGCCTAACGGATAACCCCAGTATCCCCTGGAGGTCTCCCATCCATGTACCAACCAAGTCTAACCCTACTTAGCTTCCTATCTTCCAAGCCTAGACAAAGTCAGCCGGGGGCTGCCATTTGCTGAGACCTGCTAATCACTACTGCCGAACCAACCCATAGGGAGCTTCACCACAGAGGATGAGACTCTAATTTTTTTTTTTTATAGAAATTATAACAATAATGATTCTGAAGAACAGTGGCAAAAATGAAACGTGTTCGAAATCTAATCCTAAAACCTCTCTCTAATGCAAGAGAAAAAATAATAATAATGAATTTTGGAAAAAAGAGTTCTGCAATGAAAATATGATTAGCTAAATCTGGCCATTGGTAGATGGTGCCTAGCCTTCCTTACTGTTACTATTATTGTTCCTTATGGAAATAGAAGACTAGATCCCTGTATTAATGTCTAACAAGCAATTTATTTTAGAGGCATGGAAGCTAAACTCTTGGCCTCTGTTTACAAGGGCACTGAAAAGCAAATTGCTCTTGAGATCCTCATTCAAATCCTCATTCAAATAGGGATAATAAACTTATCTCTGGGTTACATCACTTCAGGTGGCAGAATGTCGTAGAGTTCAGAGCGGTGTCATATCACTGAATTTTTAAAAACTGCCTGTATGAAATAATTAGCACGTTGCATTCTAACCATGTGTATATATATATATATATATATATATATATATATATATATATATATATATATATATATATATATATATATATATATCAGTATGATAGACACAGGCGTGGGGTTACCATCACATCAAAATTGGGCTGAAGCAGAAGAGGTTAAACCTTTCCAGGAATGTAGTTGTAGGTGAAATGTCTTTCTTTTCAGATTCTTTATAACCTGCGAAGTCACAAAAAGGAGAGCTTTTCGTCTATTAGGCCTTGAATGTTGCAAGGGAGCCTATTTTCTCTCTTTTTAATGACACATTCTTACAAAGCTTACATTCTCTTATGGATGAAAAATATAAAAAAGCAGTCTGTTTTTTATTTTATTTTTATTTGGACATAGGATAGGGAAAGTGGGCAGGCAGGCAGACTGGCTAGGCAATTAAAACAGAAAGTGCCAAAAAATCTTGTAGTATCTAAGGAGCTACCAATTTATTAGAGCATGAAATCCATCAAAGATTATGGTATAATAAGACATGATTCATACAACCAGATTGTTTAAAGAGCTATTTGGTTAATTTTCTGTAGCTGAGAAAGGGGAGGAGTGAATCTGTCACTTTGGGCTAGTTTTTAATTCCATGTAGTGCACAAATCCATAAAATGTTTAATTCAGTCAATATTGTAAGTTAAGCAAGTTGAATGAATAAGGACTCTTTAAGATGCCACAAGTTTCTTGGCTGATATATATATATATATCTTTTGCAACAGGCAAATATGCTAGCTATACTATGCTAAATATAAATAATATCCAAATACAAAATAATTCCATAAAACAATTCAAATGCAACCTAACTAGGAAGACAGAATAACAATTTCTCACTGTACAAAGATTCCCCAGTTTTTGGCTTCAGTATTTTAGAACACCACTAAGAGATACTAGTGGCTGATCCTGCCATTTTCAACACGTTCTGCCTTTAACCTAAATTAAACCAAAGCTGCCTTCTCTTATTGGGAAAGGAAGGGACTACAGCTTTCTGACATCTTTCCCTTCTCAAATAATAAGAGTTCGAATTTGCTCTTTACCATTGGTGGCACCTATATAATTGCATTTAATTAACTCCTCACCAAAACTTTTGCTTGGAATACAAAAAAAAAAAACCAAGAGCATACTTGTAAGGGGGAAAAACGTGGCCTGGCTGTGATTTGAAATACTAATCAAGGCCTGAGGTTGCACTCAAAGACCTGCCTGCTAAAACCCATAATTTTTTTCAGCCTCACTTATATTAATCCAGAATAACTCTATAGTTTCAGCTGTGGCTTTTCCTCAAATAATAAAAGGATACATTTTATTTAGTAATAACCTATAATGGGCTCCTTCTTTCATGTTGGTTATGACTGCACCCTTGTCCTAAAAATAATTCTTACTTAAACTTAAATTGACTTTATTTTTAAGATTGGTGTGGTCTAAATATCCCTTTGGCCTGATATTCACCTGTCAGTGTGCTGTGGTTTAGATAATCAGTTCATTTGATGCAATAAAAATCCTGCTTCTAAACAAGAGCCACCCAGGTAGATGCACAACATGATATCCAGAAAAACACTGCTTCTAGAGGAGGAAATTTCCATTTCTGAATAGTTTCAAGAATAATCCATAAGGCTGATGAAATAAAGAACTGGAAAGAGTGTTTTTCTCTCTCCTATTTTACTAGATGTTCTAAGAGAAAAAACTGTCCTTGTTATGAAATGGAAAGTTTACCCTTTCTAGCTATCTCGTACAACGATGCCAATAGGATGACATATTCACAAGCCGGTTTAATGAATACATTTTAGTTTTAATCAAATGGGAAAGAGAATTAGAGTACTTACTGGAAATCTTTTTTCCCCTACTTTAAACCAAGCATCTGCCTCCTGATTCTCATTGTTTTAATGGAATAAGAAAATGCAGTCAGTTTAAGCTCAAATTGTAGTCAAAAATTCTCCATTCTCTCTACCTTCAAGGCTGTGCTGGCAGATCCCACCTGGGGCTCAAAGAGTTATCAGCAAATGTAGTGAGTTCCAGAGCCTCTTCTGAAACACTTTCCCAGCCTCAATTCCTCTTCTTAAGCTCAAAGGAAGACCCAAAAAAAGAACAGAACCAGGAGGCCATGCAGCAAAGTTTCAAGTGCCCAGAATTTACTTAGTTGTAGTTTTCCTTTTGGAGCTGTCCTTGGTGCTAAAGAAGTCCTTCTACCTTCTCAACAGTCCAGAGCTTTTCCCCCAAAGCAGAGAAGGTTGCCCAAAAAACGCCAAATGACTCATATTCTATAATAGCAGATCAGGGAGAAGCTTACTAATGCAGATTGAACCAGCAAGCTCATCTGTCTGGCTAGTGATGCCTATCTTTTTTTCTTTAAAGGCTTATGCATACATTGACTTTTTAATTCTATTTAATACCCAATGCCGTACTGTGAATAATACTCATCCATTTAATTATTACTCTTATAACATGATGCTATGCAGAATTTTTGAAAGTATCATTGAGTCTAATGTGATTTGTTTCTAGATTAGGGTAATTGGAGATAAAAGGTTCGCATAGGACAAGGATTCAAGGGTAGAATAGGTGCTGCAACTTCTAGCACTGCTTTTCCCAAAATGATGCCCTTCTGTCTGTGATTTCCAGGATGCACAACAACAGAAGGTAGGAATTGCCCTTCACTCTTGGAGTACTCTGATAGCTATTGGGCGACTTCATATCTGAATGTAAAAAATTCCTCTGGAAAACTTGGTGCCATATAACAAATAACAGATAATATGAGTTGGAAGGGACCTTGTAGGTCATCTAGTTCAACCCCCCCCCCCAAGCAGAAGACCCTACAATATTTCTGACAAATGGCAGTCCAATCTCTTCTTGAAAGTCTCATGTGATGATGCTCCCAATATCATGATATAGACAGTTGTTTGCCTTTTCTTCTCCAGATCCTAGGAAAATGGAAGCTTCCCCCTTACAGATTGTATCTGAAGATACAGTTCATCTTCCTTTAAACTCCCAAAGTAGACAGGTACGTTGTTACTTTCCATAATTCTTCACCCCTCACCCAGATTTACATTACCCCAATATCCTCTCCTTCAAGAACATGTCCCAAAGTCCCAGAGAGGGTGGAACAAGTCGTGTAGTGCCTGCTTCCTGGTGACCCTTGAGGGTTGGTAAGAGGTTTTCTACTTTACCATAATGTGTGGGCCTCATCTTGCTCAGGCAATGAGGCAATGAAGGTAAATAAGAAGGAAAAGGTCAGCACTGGGGAAGGAAGGAGGACCTAGGGTTTAAGAAAACAACTAAGTCCAAGCACACCAGTGAATGAACAGCTGGCCAAGAAGGCCCCGCAGCTTCCCTTCATCCAGCTTTTACTAGTCAACCGTAGCCTTTCCAGGTTTCTAGATGGAGGTGAGAACAATAACGGAGCAAGAGTAACAGAAGAGTAAGAGAAAGTGTAGGTGGTTGAGCCCGGAAAACAAGTTACCTTGTTTTTTTCTCCATTGAAGGAAACCCTGAAAGATCATCAATCTCCGGGATAAAGGGGAAAATGGGAATTTCCCCCCTCTGTGAAAGGGGAAAAATATTTAACTAGGAGATGGGGAGTTGAAGGAAAGTTGTACTGCGCAGAATCCTGGAGAGGTGGGTGGTGAAAGAGCCAGTCTCTTATAATCCTGTTGGGAATAGAAATAGACAAATGCTAGAGAAAAGAGGAAGATCGACTTAAACGTTGCTCTTGAGAGAGTAAAATCTAAAAATAGTTTGCTTCTCGAATGTGCTAAAGGTAATTTTGGGGATGCCTTTTAAGACAAAGCCATTTCTATTATTTCGCTCTATCTTTGGGCGACCACTCCATTGGGGGGGGGGAGACGGAGGGAGGGGGGGAGGGAGAGAGAGGAGAGAGAGAGATTGGAAGGGAGGGGGTTGGGAGAAGAGAAAAAGAGAAAGAACAACTTGAAGGATTTTTTTTCTTTTTGCTTGCTTGCTTGAGTGCATTTAAATGAGCGTGCATCTGTAGCTTTTTAAACATCGAACCAAGCCCTTTCTTTCAAGGAAAGCCTCTTTTAATTAGCTTTAGAAGCCAGCAAAGGCGTCTAATGAAGTGGGTTTATTTAGCTTGCTCATAATTTAAGTGAGGAGCAATCCAAATTATCACTGAAGTGAAGAGTTCACACTTTTCCGCAGGCATGGAAAAACTAAAGGGAGGAAGGAAGCCGTGTTGGTTTTCCAGGAAAATGCCTGCAACCATCGGAACAACCTCATTCTTTTCAGGTGGGGTCACCAACACTTAGGGAAAACGTTTGCTACCATCTCCTGTTCCTTTCACTTCTTTTCTTGCCCCACTCAGGAGAAGATAATTTTGCTAGAGGAAAAGCACCCTTGGGTTGAAATTCTGTTGACCCACTGAAGTAAATGACTCACATGCAGAGCACTGCGTCTAGTTGTTATAAAACACCTCTTCCTCTATCCACATTTATCCACTTAAGGAAACAAATAGTAAAGGATTTTAATTTTTTGATGTTAAGAGGAAAAAAATGTGTGGGAGAAAGTGCTTTAAGCCTATTTCAAACCATATTTTAAACATATTTCAAAATGTATTCAACCACTGTATTGTGTCTCCATGATCAGTACAATTGTTGTTTTTGTAGTGAAAGTATTTTAAGCTTTTCTTTCCTTCCAATTATGGAAATGAATAATAACTAAGATACGGATTCAACACCACCCTTTAATTTTCCGGTCATCCAATTTAGTTCAAAATTTAACTTAAACTCCTTGTGTGTACACATCCACATACACCCCACAGAACCATCCAATAAGTTGCATTCAGAGCATCTAGACTCTAAGAGCATCTTACTTTTTTCTTTTTGAATTTCCATGTTGCCTTATTTACAAAGGAAACCATTTCTGTTGTGTTTTAAGTCACAGTGGCCACCACCCTTGAGAGAGAGAGAGAGAGAGAGAGAGAAACCCTGAATATTTTAAATCCTCACCATTCCAAGGGAAGCAATGCCTAAAACCCTTTCCCAATGAAATCATCAGGGCTTTAAAGCCACCCTTCTTGTGCTCGGCTGCCTGGGAGCAAACTAGACAATCATGTAAGCTGTTACATAGCTTGTGATTTTCAAACGCTAGCCGGATTAGGTGCTAGTCAGTTTCCCGATCTTGTCCATTTTCTTGACCACTAGTGGGTGCATCTTAGCAGAAGCCTTCAGCCTCCGGAGAATCCTACAAGGGCAACGGCAACTTGATCTTGGAGAAGAGGTTTCGCAGGAGGTGGGGTGGGGATGGGGGAACCGAGCCAGCGTTATGATTTATTCCTGAAGTCCCAATTAACACAGGGGGAAAAAAAGAAGAGGAGAAACAGCGAGGGGGAGAGGACGGATCGCAGGGAGGCCAGGCTACCCCTGGCTGCAATGTCAGTGTGCCCACCGCTCCATCGCTGAGTCATTGTCGCGTGGTGACGAGAGCTGAAAACGAGGTGGGCGTTTCCAGACCCCTTTTGTGAAAACGCGGCCAAGGTCAAGATGATTTTTAACGAGAATTTATTAGCGGACTTGTTTGTGGGGGGAGAAGAGAGACAGGAAGGGAGAGAGAGAGAGAGGGAGAGAAAGGGAGGGAGGAAGAGAGAGGGGGGAGGGAGAGAGAGGGGCGGAGGAGAGAGAGGGAGAGAGAGGAAGAGGGAGGGAGGGAGGAAGAGAGAAAGGGAGGGAGAGAGGGGAGAGGGAGGGAGGGAGGAAGAGAGAGGGAGAGGGAGGGAGAGAGAGAGGGAGAGGGAGGGAGGAAGAGAAAGGACCCGCGAAGCAGGATCAGCAGCATCAACCCCTTCCTTAATTAGCAAAGCCTAAATAATATGTACCCGCAGGCTACTCCTTGCTTTTTTCCTCTTTCCTTCCTCTCCCCCCACACCTCATCTCGCCCTCACCTCCTTCTTCCTCCTTTAGAAAGAAAAAAAAAAAAACCCTCTAGAAAAAGAGGAGGGGAGGAAGCCATCCACAAACCTCAGAGGAGGTGTTAATACTGGACGGGAGTTATGAATGTTTTATAGGTAATTGCAGTATATCTTTCCAACGTCCAAAGGCGTGGTGGAAAAGCAAAGGCCCGTTCTTTCAAGCGCTTTGCTTCGGGTTGTTGTTGTGTGTTTTTTTTGGGGGGTTGTTTCCTCAGGGCTTGGGGCAGCCCCAGCCGGGGGGGCCTGGCCCGGGAGAAGCTGAGAACTGTCCCGTTTCCATCTTTCACCCTTTCTCAGCTCGGGCCTAGCTCCAGCCTCGCTTTCGCTTGGATTCGTGGCTTTTCTCCTTTCCCTCCCTCGCGCCCACCCATCCCCCCCCCTCACCCTCCCCACCGCGCGCTTTGCACCTAGAGCCAGACGCTACGGAGAGCCCCCCCATCCCAGCCAAGGATTAAAAACGGCCTTAGAAAAGAGCGGACTTTTTAAAACAAAAACAAAAAAAAACAGCTCGACCCGACGCCAAGCCAAACCCGTGTCCTCGAGCGGGAAGGGGACGGTTCCCCTGGGTGGGAGTCAAAAAGAGATCAAAGCAAAATACACACACACACAAAACACACACACACACACATACAGAAAGACACACAAGCGGCCCCCGAGGCTGTGGGTCGCGGCGGATTTTCTTCTCTCCCGCGGCTCCGGGGTTTTCTTCCTAATTGCCACCCTCGAGCGTCTCTCGCTCCCAGGCTGTTCCTCCGCGCTTTCTATCAGCGCCTCGGAACAGCTGCCAGGCTGGGTTGCACCTTTTGGCTTCCCAGACATCCGTCCGCCTTTAAGGGCCCTCCTCTGCCTCTTCCATATGCAGCAAGGAGGACGAAGAGAGAAAGGGGGAGAAAAACCTAGCCGCGACGGCAAGAAAGCAACACCGAGAAAGAGAGCCAAGGAAAAGGGGGACCAATTCATGACCAATGCGCCCACTCACCCAACCCGCTTTTCATTGCCGAGGTTTTGGGGGGGGAAGCCCCCAAGTCCGTCGCAGTGATTTCGCTTCTTCTCTGCCTTTTTTTTTTAACTTCTTTATACAACCCATTCCTTACTTCCTCCAAACAAACTCTTTAGCAACCAACCAGACTGGGGGAGGGAGGGAGGGAGGGGGGATTAAAAGTCTCCTAGCCCGCCGCATAGAAAGAAGCAGACATGCGCACGCATCCAAGACACACTCGGCCCATTTTACGGAACGAAACAATAACAGCGCGGGAATCAAAGGGGAAATAGCTTCGTCTGGGTCTGCAGGTTTGTTTAAAAAAAGATAAAAGTTTATTTCTTTTTTTTTCCCGTCGGGTGGTTTTGTTGTTGTTGTTGCCATTTCCAGTCATCAAAATCTCTCTGTCGCTCGCTCTCGATATATATATATATATTGTTAACTGCTGTTGCCATCTAAGCATTTATTTTACCGAAACAAAACGAAACAAAAGCAAAAGGGAAAAAAAAATTGGGAAAGGAGAAGCCTCTTGGGGCGGGGGAGAGAATATTTTTGTGGGGTTCGTTTGTTTCTTAGATTTCTTTTTCCTCTGAAAAACGAAAGAATAGAAGTCCTTTTTTTTTCTTTTCTATCTTTTTGGACAACATATAATAAATAATATATATCTCACTTCTCACACGTCAGCCTGTTCAAAATGTGTGTGTGTGTGTATATATATATGTGTGTGTGTGTGTGTGTTTGTGTGTATATATATATATATATATATATATATATATATATATATATATATATATATATACATACATATACATACATGCACACACACACACACCAATGTGTATGTAGCATATATATATATATATATATATATATATATATATATATATATATATATATATATATATATATATATATATATATATATATATATATACATACATATATATATATATGTATAATATATGTATATGTATAATATATATATATATATATATAATACACACACACACACACACACACCAATGGACGAGAGAGGTCCGGAAAAATGCCACTTCGGAGTCAGAAAAAAGGTTCGTGAGAGAATTCGGTGCAAAACTTCTCCGCTCGCCCTCGGTCTTCTGCGGTCTGGGCCGCGGTGGGGGGAAGCGTCCTTTCTTTCCTCTCTTTGTGTCCCTCAAGAGAGTCCCGCCTGGCACTCCGGCTTTTCCCAGCCGCCACCACTCCCCTCAGCCTCCTTGAACCACCACCCCCCCTCCTCCGGCAAAGCGGCTGGGAGCTGCTGCGGGACTTGGCGCTTCCGTATCCCTTAACGGGTTCCAGAGTCTCTATCTCTGCGCTCTGAGCAGTGGTCGCTCCTCCGGGTCGCTTAGAAGGAACCGCTTGCATTTCCCGCCCCCTCGCTCGCCTCGGCTCCTTTTCTTGGCTCAGTTGGCTGCTGCGGGGGTGGGGAGAGTAGTGAGGGAGAAATCTGTCGGCGGGGGGTGGGGGTGTTGAGGAGGAGGGAGACGCCCAGTGCCTTTTCTTCACCGCGGGTGAGGGGTCCCTGGAAGGGAGTTGGACAAGGGGTTGAGGGCCGGCTGCCCCCCCGGCCCGAGGCCGTGGATCAGAACCCGGGGCACCAGAGGCCGCTGGAGTTGAGGGTGAGGCGCGGGCGGAGTCCGGTACATGCTACTGTACATGGCCGCGGCTGCCGCGGCCGCCGTGGTGCTGTCCATGCTCCCCAGCAGGCTCGGGTGGTAGAAATAAGGCGACGGGAACATCCGCTGCAGAGCCGAGTAGTTCCCAGCTTCGGCCAGCAACTCCAACCCCACCGCCGTCTGCCGCTTCCACTTGGTTCTGCAAGAGACGGAGAACGGAGAGACACCGTCGGCTGGGCCCGAAGGGGTGGGGTGGGGGAGGTGAGGGAGAGAGCGAGAGTGGGACTGACCAACCCTCCTTTCCCTCCCCTCCCGACACGCGCTGGAACAGACTCGGGCAGAAGACAAGTTTGGCTCGCCTGCATCTCTAGCGTTCAAGGCCTTGTCCTTTCAAGGAAGAGCAGCAGCCGCAGCGGAATCACTGCAGGGCTGGTAGGTCTTAAAGCAGAAGGCTACTATGAGGGATGGAGAGAGATCAGCGGGCACAAGAGGGACAAGCACTGGAGGAATCGGAGGGAACTGTCATTTGAAGAATCCTGGGAAACATTTGCTAGCCAAAGACACAGGCGCAGGCAAACACAAAAGGAGAGCCAAACTCTTGCCGGCCTGTAAGTGATAATGACAGCTGATAAACTATCCACAATTCATTCTCCTTTCAAACATATAATTAATTACATGCAATTCTATGGCGTCATTATATTTTTCATATTCACGTTACTCTCTAATATTAATAACAGGGGAAAAAATATTTCCCCCATTATAAGATTTTCTGCTAAAAGATTAATTTAATACATAGAATCCAGCCAGCTATTTAAAAGTCAATTGCTTGGATGGGGACAATGAAGGAAAGAAACGCTCTGGAAAACTCCAGAGTATATTCCCAATTTTTGCTGACTCTTCTGATCAGGCCAGCCTCCGCTACCCAAACAAGCAAACACTTAAGCAAATGGGGCGTGGGGGGGGGCGTGGGGGGAGGCGGGGAAAGCTAGCCTTGTGAGAGTTTCATGCTACTCTTCTTCCTTAGAGATGGCCTGCAGGAAAAAGTGAAATCCCCTGGAAGATTTTGGATGCTAGAAACTACAATCCTGAACGTTTTAGAATTGTAGGCTCCTATTGCTTTGAGCCATGGGGCAAAGGATGGGAATGGAAGAAGACTAATTTTCCCTCTGTGGGCAAGACAGAGGCCTCCAGTTGCAAGAAAAGGCTACATGCAAATGGATGCAGATCATTTCTTTCCCTGCCTCACGCCTAGTACATTGCAAAACACACTTGAGATGAAGATACCGCTTCCGGACAAGTCCGTTTCCTTCCTTCCTTCCTAAAGCAGAACCTGCATGTTAGCTCTGCTAACTGGCAGTGAGCATTGGTGGGGTTGGGTTTTGTTTTTTGTTTTCAGCAGGCGCTCCACCACACCGAGGTAATCACAGCCGTTAGGAAACGCAGCCAAATTAACAAGCGTGGAGCTCCCTGTTTAGCTGGGCTGTAAATGACGCTAATGTTTTCCGACATAATTAGGGTGGCTGCAACCGTATGAAATGAGACAGAAAATGATAGCAAAGATGACAAACCGGACAGAGGTTTCCAGCCCGCGTTTCCTCTGCCAAGAATTAGAAAAAAACACATTTTGCTCTCATATATAAGGCCTTCCTCGCTCTCTTGCCTCCTTTCGGCCTCTCTCTTTAAAATAATAATAATAATAATAATAATAATAATAATAATAACAACAAATTAAAAAAAAATAACACCAGACATTGGCGACTAGACTTCCTTCGCCAGTCTTCATTTTCCAACCACTGAGATCAGGATTCAAATGCACTGGAGAAATGAGAAAATGAAACCCAGGACTGAATTACAAATCTGGGTGTCTGAAAATGCCAAATCAGACGTAAGGTGGGGGCCTCCAGAAGGGAATCCCACCCAGCCTGAAACTTATTGAGCTTTTCCCAGAAGCGCTGTCCCGGTTTAACGTGGTTTCCTTGCTCCTACACTCCGGCCTTTGCTTTGCTAGCAGGGACAGAGAAATAAACTCTAAATAAAGAAATAAAGTGTGTAGACTGTTCACCTCTATTTCTTTTTTTCTCCTGTGGCTATTCAAGACTTCCTCCACCTACACGCGACAGGAAAATGAAAGAGCAACCCTGTGTATGCACAACCGCCCTCTTGGAATGTTAACTCGTGTCATGAATTCACAACCGTTCAATGAATGATAGCTAACTAGGAGTTTCGGCTGAGGTTTGCGTGTCAGCCTAGCTACAAAGCAAACCAAAACAAATGAATAAAAAACTACGGCGACTAACCAAGCCTATTCTGAGAATGCACCTGCTAAGGTTTTTTTTTCCCCTGGAAACAGCCACTGAAATCTTGGCCCGCGGGAAGTGGTGAACGCCAGCGTGGAAGAGGGGGTGGAAAGGACGGAGATGCAAAGTGAGACGAGCAAACACTGCCCACACTGCCCTCTACTAGAAAGGCCATGCGTGGAGACAGATGTCCTTTGCCTTTCCAAAGGAAATGGCAGAGCTGCCCCCCCAAAATAAGCCCCTCGAAGCTCTGCTTTGGAGATCGCGCTCCTATCCTTTTTTTTTTTTCCCCTGGAGGCCTGTTTTGAACTCCTTTTTACGTGGATGAGGCAGAGGATGGCAAGGGGAAAACCACGACCGAGCGTCGCACCCACACCGACCCGGGAGGCAATTCCACAGGATATAACGAGGCTTATTTCTGGGTCAAAGTGGGCAAGACCAGACTGTTTCAAAGCATCCCCACCCCCACCCCGATTTCTTTTGAGTCAAAGTGTTGCCCATTTCACCCACCTGCTCGCCCCACCCCAGCTTTTGTCCCTACAGGCCTGCCCTACCTCCGGTTTTGATACCAGGTTTTGACCTGGGTGTCGGTCAGATTGAGGGCGGCTGCCAAGTCCATGCGGTCTTGGACGCTGAGGTACTTCTGCCTCTCGAAGCTCCTCTCCAGTTGGTTGAGCTGATGGTCGGAGAAGGCAGTCCGCGCCTTGCGAGGCTTCTTGGCCCTTACCGGGGGGCTGTCCCTGCTGCTGGAAATCTCACGGTCCCCCTCTTCTTTTGCCCCTGAGAAGACACAAAACAGAGAAGGTTAGGGGAGAAAAGCGTGGGGGTGGGAGTAGGACTAACCCCACGTGCACACACACACACACACACACACACACAAAAACCTTACTTAAGCCTGAACAGGACCGTTCCCCTGTGCGGGAGTCTTCTGGATCCAAACGGATCGTTGGAAAAGACGGCTTAGGAACCAACCTATTGGTTCCCCTAGGTTGCACAAGGCGGCATGTAGACCACAAGTTGCCACAGAAATAAATTAGGAAGCTGGCAATTCAGCTTGCAATTCAAGCACTGAACAAACCCAGCAGAGGGAAGAAGTAGTACCCTTTTTCTGGAGTGAGAACTTCTCCTGCCACACAACTTCCTAATAATATCCTTTCCCCCAGCCCCTCTACCGGAGGGGATTTTTTTTTTCCTCCGCCGCAGCCGCCTTTCCTCACTTTCTCCCTCGGCCAAATTCAGATTTCCAAATGCACATCTGAGACGGGTTACGACCAAGCCATGGCAACAGCCTGGGTGCTTTTCCTGGAGTGTTTGTCATCCAGGTACATAAAAGAGATCCGGATTTCACAATCTCAGGTGACAGCGGGAATATTATCGGATTTGGCCTGGAATCTTTGAGTCTTATTTGGGGGAGATTTTTTTTTTAAGCTGTAATGTTAGGAAATCGATACGTCAGTCCATCTGTGTTTGTACGAGGTTTTTCTCTACCACCACCATCCTCTCCCCCCTTTCCCCCCTTCCCTCTCTCCCCCTCTCTTTCTTTTTTTTTTCCTGTGCTCTCCTTGATCTTCCCTGCAGGGAGAACAATAATCTCTCTAATTGACCCACTGGGGAGGTTGGTGCACCAACTAACCAACAACAACCACCACCACCCAAAAAAAAAAAAAAAACCTTAGAAGAAACTCCGCATCTGGTTCTAGACGCTCATATGTTAGTGCTAAAATGGCAAATTGAATTGGAGTCCTATTAGTTACTGCAAAATATCTGAAGGTTGAAAAATGAGTGAAATACGTCCTCTCTCATCACAACGTTTAAAAAAAAAACGCCTTTCCAGTTAAGTGAGATTCCCTTGGTAATGGGAGGGGGGGCGTCTTTTATTTCCCCCCAGGAAGTGGCAGAATCGAGCACACCATGTACGTTTGAATTTTAGAACGTAACTAAAGTATCACACAAAAACCAACGGCTGTAAAAATATTGCACAGTGCTAACTCCAAAGGAAGAAACATTTCAAGGAAGGAAGAAACCAGAACAGAGAGGGAAAAAAGGACCCCGATTGGATTTGGTTTGTTTCCCTGCTTTAAAAAAACACATTTTATTATAAATTCTTTAGGAGGTCTGTCCTGCTAATTAAATGTTGCTTAAATCTGTGAGAGCTATGTTTAGAAATTATGCATGCAGATCGCATGTTATAATGTGCATTTGCATTTTAAAATCTCTAGTAATCCCAGCTGGCATTTTTGGTATTGTTGAAGTGCACACTTGCAGACTCTTTTTGTTCTCGTATCAACTTTTCTTTTAAGGGCTGGGATACGGAGCTTCAGTTTGAAATATATATTTAGATGGATGGATGGATGGATAGGATAGATTAGATAAGATAGATAGATAGATAGATAGATAGATAGATAAGATAGACAATTATACTTATATGAATTGTCCATTTATATGGATTGTCTAATAAAAATTAGAGGGGGAACAATTATGATTCCTGAGTTTTTGCAAAATAACCTGGTTGTGTTTATCGTTTTCTTACGGGACTTAAATTTTATTTTTGAATACTTTCCAGGTTGCTGGAGCCTCTTAGCGAATTCGCAGCCCAACCTTCCCTTCCAAGTTGGCTCGAAGTTTTCAGAACAAGCGATTGCTTGAAAACGCGTGGGGGGGGGGAGGGGGAATGAAAACAACCGCGAAGGTTCGAAACGTAAACAATAGAACGCTCACCACCGTTTCGAACCCGGCGCGCTCGCGAGCGTTTCGAAGCCCCCTCCCCAGCCGTCCCCAACTCACCGTGGCATTTCAGCTCATTCTGGGCATCGTCGCGTTTGTCCAGCTTGGTTCTGCTGTTGTCGTCCTGCTCCAGCTTCGGCCTGAAACTTTCGTTGGCCGAGTTGCTCTCTTGTTTGGGCGTCGGGTGGGGAGAGGAGACGCTGGTGCTGTAAGGGGCGCAGGCGGCCAGCGGTTTGCTATCTCCCAAAATGTCTTTAATTAAAAAAGAAGACGTGGCAGTCCTGGGGGCAGAGCTACACGAACCCAATTGCTGTTGCTGCTGCTGTTGCGACGGCTGCAAACTTTTGGGCTGTTGCTGCTCTGCATGTTGGCCGTGGTGAAGGTGGTGATGCTGAGGCGACAAATGCTGCTGCTGCTGCTGCTGCTCGGGGTGCTCGGCGGTGACTGAGATCGGCGAGGAGGGAGCCGTGCCCACCGTGTCGATTTCCGAACAAGGGGACGGAGTGGCCCGGGTGAGGAAATCCGCCGCCCTGGCCTCGCCGTGGGCCGTCCGAAAGTCCCCGTTCATCATCGCCGGGCTGCCGGACCTGGGATTAGACAAAATCGTGTCGATTCCAAAGCTGGAAGTGCTAGATCCTTCCATGGTGTGGCCGTTCAAAGAAGCGCCTTCATCCCCCCCCCCGCTTTTTTTTCTCCCCCCCCCCTCCCGACGCCGTTCTCTTTGCGCGGACTGGGGAGGGGGGTGTTTTTTGCGGGGTTGGCGGTGGAGGGGGAGGGGAGGAAGGCGAGGGCCGTCTCTAAGGCGATCGATCGACGATTAAAAGGCGAACCACCAACCCAATCGGATCAATTATGGACGAGGCGAATCTCTTCGATCAAAATTTAAATGGGGAAGGAGGGGGGGAGGGGAAGGAAGGAGGGAGGGAGGGAGGGTGAGGAAGGAGGGAGAAACGAGGCGAAGGACGAGGAGACGCGCACATGCACCAGGCGCACGCACGGGAGGAGAGAAGGCGGCGGAGGAGGGGGGGGGTGTGGAGAAGCCAGCAGGAGAAAAGCCGCCGAAGCCAGCCAAGAAAGGAGGAAGGCAAGCCGGGAAACCGATTCGGGAGGAAGACGCCAGATCCGCCGCGCCAACCCGGTTGGGCTTCAGGCCCCGAAGAGGCTCGCTGGCTTTCGCTCTCCTCCGCCCACACGTGGTGCTCCGCTTATTGTTCAGGACGGCCGCGCCGCTCGGGCAAGAGCAGCCGGCATTGCCTGGATGAGCCGCCGCTGCCGGCCGGGGAAGCGGCTGCTGAGGCTCTCCCCCCACCGGGCGGAGGCTTCGCTCTCGTCCCGGCCAAGGACCACCCGGCACCGCTTGCTTGACGCTGCGCCCGATCGCCGGGCTCCCGGGCCGCTGCTCTCGCCGGCGCCCAGGAGTTCTTGAACTTTCTTGGAAAGTTGAGGCGTGGCGGAGCAAGGCGAGGAAGAGGAGGAGGAGGAGGAGGAGAAGAGGAAGAAGAAGGCTCGGCGGCTGCCCTGCTCTCGCTAGCTCCTCTCGGGTTCCTGCGAGTCCGCTCGTGACGTCACGGCCATCGCCGCTCGCCTGCTCGCCGCTCTATATCCAACCTCTTTTAAGGCTCGGGATTTTCCCCCCTTTTTAAAAAAATATATATATTCCTTATTTATTTATTTGTTTGTTTTATTTAAGGCCGCCGTCGAGGAACGGCCTCTGATTGGTGGAGGCGGCGGCCGAACTTGACGCCTCGGCGGTCGGCAGCCAATGAGAAGGAAGAAAGGGGAGGGGAGGGGAAGAGGGAGACCGGAGGGGGGGCGGGGGGGGGGGCTTGTGAGATTCGGGACTGGGACTGTTCTTTTTTAGAACCTTTAGGATTCCTCCCTCTCTTTCGTTCCCCGTTCCCACTATCCGAATGTAAATGGGTGGTTATCATCATCTCTGGCATGCCAATGGTCATCTGTTTGGTAACAGAAATCAAGGTAGGGGGAGAAAGGAAGAAAAAGAAGAAAAAAAAGAAAGGAAGAAAGAAAGAGAGGAAGGAAGGAAGGGAAAAAAAGGAAGAAAGGAAAGGAAAAAGAGAGGAAGGAAAGAAAGAAAGAGGAAGGAAGGAAAGAAAGAGAGGAAGGAAGGAAGGAAAGAAAAAGAAAGGAAGGAAGGAAAGAAAGTAAGAGGAAGGAAGGAAAGAAAAAGGAAGGAAGGAAGGAAAGAAAAAGAGAAAGGAAGAAAGGAAAGAAAGAGGAAGGAAAGAAAAAGAGGAAGGAAGGAAAGAAAGAGAGGAAGGAAGGAAAGAAAGAAAAAGAGAAAGGAAGGAAAGAAAAAGAGAAAGGAAAGAAGGAAGATTTAAGAGAATATATCCGTGTAAGAAAGGGAGTATGCGATATTTCGAGCTGTGAAGTTTTCTATATACGGGGTCATTACAAAAGTAAATATACCTATCTCTTTCCCCAACTGGGATGGCAGTTAAAATGCAGGGTTTACTAAGGGCTTCTTCCCGCCGCGTCCTTTGGAAGATCAGAAACGTTTGTCACCACAGTCCTCAGGCAGGAGAAGCGGTCCAACTTCACCGAAGAACTAGGGAACGAAGTGCGAGGCCGGGCCAAACGTCTCCCTTGGAGCCAACCGGGGCCGAAAACGCCTGGCTTCCTTTCCTAAGGGACGGGGAGTGGAAAGGGAAGCGGCTCCTGAGGGGGGTGGGATGGGAATAAACCTCGGTCTAGACCCGGACCGCCTGCTTATTTGGAGAAGACGTGAAGCCAGGTGGCAGGACGGCAGCGGGCAAGCTGGGTGGGTCTTCTTCCTGCACGAGAGACTTGGGTCTGTGGCTTAGTTGCAACCACCGGCTCTGGGTCTCCATCCAGAGCGCGGTTTTAGCCACCCATCCACCCATCCATCCGCAACACACGCACACCTCTCCTTCCCCGCCTCTCGTTCTTGGTTTGTCTTTGCCCGGTTGCTGTTTCCAGCGCCTCTTCTATTTGCAACCGACCCAGTTGAGGGCCGACACGCCGCGCGCACTTCGGGAAGAAAAGGCTCGCAGCTCGTGGTTCCTCCGTCTCTAGGAAGCCGCGGCGGTTCGAACCTGTCCCTTGTCGAATGTCAGGGTAATGGGAAGCGCCAGGGACAAGACGCCGTATTGCTCCTCCTGATTAAGTACCGTCAACCTAATTAGCAGAGCAATTATAAGGTGCTAATGAATGATTCAAAGTTCGGCGTGTTGTCTTTTATTCCGAATTACGCCTTTTTTTCTTTTTCTTTTTTTTATTTTAAAGGCACCGAGGAATCGAAGAGGGAAAGCGAACGATCCTGCAAGGAAAGCGCTTGCACCCCCTTCCCTGTTTCCCACCGTCCGCCTTCTTTTCCTCCAGGCTGTGGTTCCTTTCCTTTCCTCCCACAGCAACGTGTCAACCTTTCGGTTCCAGAAAAAGAACCGAACGAAATCTATTCATGGAAAATTAGATGCGTAAGGAAGCCGTGGGGGAGGGAATTCAATAATAATAATAATAATAATAATAATAATAATAATAATAATAATAATAATAATAATAATAATAATAATAATAATAATAATATAAAAGAGCTGGAGAGAGAGAGAGAAAGAGAGGGGTGGGCAGAGTTTCGCACCTGCGTCTTTGCGAGTTAAAAGAATGAGCTCGGAAGTTTCTCAAGGCCGGGAAAGGTAGGCAGGTCAAGATTTAGGAGAAGGTGGAATCGATGAAGTTTCAAAAGACACCGGACGGTTTTGAAAGATTGTTCTGACGTTCCTTGGGTTGGCGGTGCGGGTCTGGGTGTGTTGTAAGAAGGGAAGACCAGAGAAAAGGAAAAAGCCTGTGGAAGAAAGCAACACGCCTGAATTGAGGTTTCGAAAGCGAGGGGGGGGGTGTCTTGGGTGTCAAGGCAAAGCGGCTTCAGACGACTTCGAGCTGTTCGTGGAGCCCCACTGCGCCTTTTGGGGTCCATAACTTGCGCCCCGCGTTCTCCCCCAGCTGACACCCTCCTCTCGCGGGCCAAGCTGAGAGAGGCTTGGCGTTAGAGCGGGCGAATTGCTGGCTGCGGCGCGGGGGTGGATCCGCCGGGAAATTGGGCATTGCTGCCCCTTTGGTGGTATTTGGCCGAGAACAAACAAGTGGTAACATTCAGAACTTTACCCTTTAAAATGATTTTTTTAAAAAAAGAAAAGATGAAAGGCGGAAGTTATTGGGAGAGGGAAGAGACGCAGAGAATTGCAATTTGGCTAGAGCAGCGTGAGTCTTTTTCCCCCTTTTCAACCCTGAAAGATATATAGCCAACGCACTTGCTCTTGTGGATCGATTTCCCTCCGAAAAATATATATATGTTTTTTCCAAGTAAGGGTTAGATAACTAAGTAAGGGTTAGATAACTATGTTCTGTATTTCCAACGTGACTTTCTTTCCCCCGTTGGTCCAAACTGAAAACCGTATTTAAAACCGTTCGGTGTTGTCCCTTCAGAACTAAATTCTTTGAAGTAGTCATTGCCTGGGTATAAACATTTTCTTTTTGGGAAATAACGAAAGAAACAGGCAAGGCAAGAGACCGTAATTCAATTGAGAAAAGCGAACGGTTGATCTGCCACCCATTCCTCTGTGCGTTTGTTTTAAAACAGCATCACAGGCGATTTTGCCTTTCAGACTCTGAAGATATTAGCAATGTTGACATATAGAATACCTCCTTCAGGATGGGAACGTCCGCAAAATGAATAGAGGAAATGGGAGAAATATGCATCCTTAAAAGCTGCCCACTTTATCCCTTGCTGAAATATTGATGGAGATGGACGTTTTACTGGGGAGGACTTTTTAAATGCTTCAAAAGGAAAGTTTGAAACAGAAAAAGTTCAAAACAAGAGCCGTCAGAAGGCATGCAACAACATTTGGGATCCCTGGTTTTCTGAGGAGCAATGGGTTTGCTTGTAGTCAGGCTAAATTTACCATCCCTTGATGGGAGCGCGGGGCAGATTTGAAAGAGAGGTTTTGTTCCGCGTTTGTCTCTGAACTCAACGCGCGGGCGGTATAATTCGGAGCTCAGAGAGTGGATATGGCTTATTTGGGGGAAGACGCGGACATTGTTTCAACCGGATATGGGGGTTTGGTGGACATTTTGGGAACTGCTATCCCAGATCTTTATTTATCACAAAACCTGACTGTGGCATTTGTCTGCTTTTCATATTCATTTACCTCCCGATAGGAGAAAGTAGAGGGCAAGGGGGGAAATTAAAAAATATATATTAGGGTTGAATAAGCCAGTAATTTAGATACGTTTTTGGATGCAGGCGGCTGTGGAGCTGGTCGTTTTGCTCGTGCCTGGGGTTATTGTGAATATAATCTTGTAGATTCACTCTGTGAGTTGTTCGTTTATTGGTTTCTTTGTTTCCCCTTTTTAGGATAGTTACTGGACACCACAGACAGCCAAGGAAGTTTTGCTATTTATATTCAAATCTGAACCCCCATCTCTGGTGCCTGTAGCTAAAGGAGAACCCCCGCTATTCATGCTTCCCTCCCAAATTTGGATTAACCTAGTTCTCCAGTTTATCTACTGTAGAAAAAAAAACTATGATCAATGATCTAATTTCATCCCTGGTCATTTGTGCCAACTACACAATCCCAGGTATTGCTGATTCAGAACTAATATCCTTTAAATTCTCTCTCAGGTAACTGTGCACAAGATTGCAACCTAAACATGCCCAGGAAGAGAAAATTCTATAGGAGCAAATAAAGTTGCTTTCTCTATTTAAACACGTGTGTTGTGATCGTCTTATGCATTCACTCAAACAGGAAATTCTTTCTTTGAGCTTTTGCTTTCAAATTTGCACAATGGATACCATTCCATTGTGAAACTTACTATGCTCCCTATGTCCTATACACCTTGTCCCCCACAATCAAAATAAGGACCAGTCTAACGGATGCTATTTGTTCTAAAGTAATTATTTTTAAAAATGGTTTAAATTTTACAATAACAAGGGGGGAAAAAAGGTGCTGGAAAGGAAATCGTTTTTAACGAGAGTTCCAGGCACGGACGGTAATACTATGTGGCTGCATCTCCTCTTTTTAAAATAAAAGTTTTGGGAACGGCAGTCCAAATTGCTTCTGGAGAGCCGCAATTTAATATTTTGCCACAAGGCGGCGACAATAGAGGCCTCTATTGTCTTCAGAAAGCTCTTGGTCAGACTAGGAGACGTACTTGTCAGTTCCCCACACCTCACCCCCCGCCCAGTAGTTAAATATGTCTAGCAAAGAAACAAAAGCGTGTGCTTTTAAATCACCATTTCACAATCTTCCTGAGTTTCAGGAAAATGTAAACAGGAAGCAAATTTCTCAAAGCATATTTTAAAAACCTGATCAAACCGGCTCAAAAAAAAATATCACAAAATATCGTCATGTTCCAAGAACTTCTGGACGTCCAAGACAATAAATAGAATCAAAATTATTTATTCTTTTGGCTATTGTTCTTTTTTTGGACAGCAAAAAGTGTTTGCCAGGCACTGAGTCCCATAACCGCTGTTAGAGTGTTTTTGAGTACATTCCATAGGAACAAATTGTCCAATATTCATGTTAACTAAGTTGTTGATTAATTAGAATTCACAAAACCTGCCTGTGTGGACTTATTTGCCATTAGGCAAAAACTTTTTGACACGGCTTTTTATCACTAATGGTGGCAAAAAAAAAAAAAGACCAAGAACTTATTTTGGTTAGGATGCAACATGAATATAAATTCCTTTAAAAGACTCTGGGTGAAAGATTCTGATTTCAGTGTAAATTTTATTCCATGTGTGACATTTTAATCTTACATTAAATCAATGATGAGGACTGTTTGTATGACATTAAAGAGTCACACATGTCATACAAACAGTCCTCATCATTGATTTAATGTAAGATATCCATTCAAACAGTTTTAATTCACCTTTTCCTAAGGTGGGTGGGTGGGTGGGGGGGCTCCAGGATTTCTTGGCAGCATTTTTGGAAGTGGTTTGTGATTGGTCCTTCTTCTGAGGACTCAGAGTTAAACAAAAAAACAAAAAACTTGAGTGTCTTGGTGGAGATCCATCACATACAGGGCCAGGAATGAGTCAGTTGATTAACTCCTATTAATTTATTGGAAATAAATTCTTAATTATTATTAATTGGTAATTAATTGATTGATTCATTGTTAATTTATTGGAAATAAATTAATATATGTTAATTAGTGAGATGGGGTTGGTGGGATGGCTTTTGGATTTCAACCACATAGAGCAATCCCTGCTCACTGTGACACAATGTATTCTAGAGTGTGTAACCCAGTGTCTTCTGTATAACTCTAATACATTATGGAAATTATAGCCTAGCAAATTTAGAGGATACCAAGTAGGGGAAAACAGTGCGGATGTTAGTTCAATGAGCTCTTAAGATCGTCCTAGTTCTCTGATTTTACACCAAAGGTTTCTAACCCAAGCGTTTCTACAAGCTGTGGATTGGAAGGGGAGGCATGCTTTCTTTTCCTTTAGGAACTGTTCAAACGTTTATAAACCTTCCCAAGTTTTTTTTTCTCTCTGAAGGTTGCTCGTGGATAGATCACCACCAGCACCCATGCGTATAATAGCTGTTCTTAGCTGTGGCTCCTTTCTTGGGACGGTTCGCTAATTAGTGCATTTAAATGAGAAGCCAATCTCGAATCCTTTGTCCGAGACGTTTTTACCGGGAAAACTCAAATTGTATGTTAGACCCAATACTTCAATGCCAGCACAACCTAGCAGTCAGAATTTTTCCTTGTTTCTATCTAGCAGATTTAAGAATAGAAGGAAAATCTTCTCTCCTCGCTTAGGGTCCTCTGGCGGGGGGTTCCTCACCAACCTTAGGTACATGACTGACCGTATCCTCGTTTAGTACCGTGCAGGATTTCCCGGGGGGAATCAACGACATTTTTATGGTCCGATCCGCGCCTAGTTTCCTTCATATTAGACCAGCAACCGTTGGGGTTGTCCCTTTCCGGGCTCCCTGCTTTAGTTTGACCTTTCCCCAACTTTTATCAAGGAAGTCTTCTCCCTCGGACATACAGGGCTGATCCTACGTCGCTGAAGGGACCCTGCCAAAAGTCCATTCATCCAGGAAAGCTGAGACGGGCCCCGTCCCGTCGCCTATCAGGACGTTTGCTAGATTTTGCTTAGGCCTCTAAGGATAGAAGGAAGCCAGCCCTTCCCGATCTTCAAGGGAGAATTAATGTCCCTGGATATATTCATACACGCCTTGATCTGGGGAATACGCGGAGCTACCCAGAGCATCCGCTTATTTTGCCTAGTGGGAGCTCTTCTTCCAGTCAAGTCTGCCTAAATTTGCCCGGAAGACGAGAGGGATACTCTCCTAGGGGACGCTCCCTTCATCCCGGAACTCTCTCTAACCGATTTGCTGGTCATAAAGTCTTCTCTCAGTTATCACTCCTTCTCCTGTTAGATGTCTGCCTTGGTAAACAGAGGAGGCGGCAGAAAGGAGGAGGAAGAGAGAAAAGCAAAGAGAGAGCTAGCTTAGCCCAACGTTAATTAACAAAAAGCTAATTAAAACTGCACTTTGAGTGCGAATCAATCACTTTATTAAGCCGGGAAATAGTAACTGGAACAAATTGAATGCTACCAGTTGGAGCATCGTGCTATCGAACTGTCAGGGTCGATGAAGGGATGAGGGACTGAGGTTGAGCCAATCGATTCTTGTCCGATTGGTGTTGACCGAGGTCAACGAGACACTGAGGTGGAGGGAATGGCTGGTCTGCCTCTTCCCCTGCCTCTCCACCCCCCCACAATCAGCCAAAGGGAGGGGGGGAACAGGCCCACAGAACGTGGGAACTGAGCCAACATGGAGGGTCCTTGCCAAGCCTTTACTGCCAACTCAAAGGCCAACAAAAAGAATGGGGAGACAATGAAATGGCAGTTGATCCCCAACGAAGGACAAAGCATCCCATGGGAAACTAGGACTCCAGCAGAGCTTTGTCATCAATAGTGAAGAGAACAGATCTTTAGGACTCTTCAAGCAGAAAAGGCAGTGGGATCAGGGAATCTAGGCACCAAGACATCCATGGGGAGGGGCAGCCCTTCATCCTGGCAACAGTCTGGTTGGAGCCTTCTTTCCATCGCCCAATTAGGGCGGGCTATGGACATTTTTCAGAGCTGCCCAGTCCTTGGAGGAGGGTCTTTCTTAAATTCCAGAAAGGCGAAACCTGCAGTCACACCATCTCCATCAAATAGAGATAATGTGAGTTGAAGTTTGATGCATTAAAGTGGGGCTGGGGGGGGGGGAGAGTGTTATTGCCTGTAGTTGCATTTCCTTATCCATGCTTCCTCCCTGCCTTCAGTCAAAAGTAGGCCCCTTGAGTTCAAAAGGACCACATCCCAACGAATGGTGCCTTAGATATATATGGGGTCCATCCTTCTTCCCATTTACTGTATGTTGACATCATCTGGCTTAGGCTGGTTTTTTTTTCAGTTCAGATTATGAGAAGGGTCTTAACAGAATCATAGAGTTGGGAGGGACCTTGGCATCTTCTAATTCAACCATCTGCTCAAGCAGGAAACTCTATACCAGGGGTGTCCAACCTTGGCAACTTTTAAGGTATGTGGACTTCAACTCCCAGAATTCCCCAGCCAGCACATGCTGGCTGGGGAATTCTGGGAGTTGAAGTCCACACACCTTAAAGTTACCAAGGTTGGACATCCCTGCTCTATACCATTTCACACCAATGGTTGTCCAGGGACTTCTTAAGAACCTCCAGTGTTGGAGCATTCACAACTTCTGGAGGCAGGTTGTTTCCGCTGATGAATTGTTCTAACTGTCGGGAAATTTCTCCTTCGTTCTAGGTTGCTTCTCCGAGAGCAACAACGAGTTGGCTTTCCTGCCTCAGGCTTCAGCTTCGGAGGCCGGAGGCATTGCGAAGACGTTTTGTTAGGACGGGGAAAGGGACGAGGGAGAAACTCGCTGCCTTTGAAAGGGGAGCTTGCTTGACTTAGGGTCTTCTAAGGCTACTCTTACAAGGTCAGTAGCGAGGTGTGGATTATGAGTGGAGGCTGGTTGGGAAATGATGCCCTCCGCTAACCTTGTTTGGGGGACGACGACCCAGTGAACCCCTCCATTGTGAAGGCACCACCAAGGAGGCTCGAGGAAGCCAAAAGGTTTGGGAGAGATCCAAGTCTCGGAGAGATGAAAGCAGAGGACAAGCAAGATGCAAGCACGCTAGTCTAGATCCTGCTAAGAGAGCGGGGACTTCTTCCAGCTTCCTCCCCCAAAAAAAAAACCATTGCTGGTGATAGCAGCAGTATTGCACCACTAAGAGAAGGGTCTTGGCAATAACTAGGAGTGGCATTCTCCTCTAAGGAAGCAGCACTTTTAAATCCCCAAATCCAGGCTGACTTCCCCGCCCCGTGGATGATGATGGTATGTATATCTATCTCCTGGGCCTTACATCTGGCTCCCTTGCGGTCAGCGCAAGTGGCGTTGGTCAACTGGCTCTCACATCACAGCAGGATCAGAGGGCCCCAGGTGTTGGGCATGTCATCGAAAGGACTCACCAAGCCCGATCAGGTCATCAGTTCAGCCGCGGCTACAAAGGAGCCAGCGACCAAGGAGAGGCGCGCACCCCCAACGGACACCAACCCTTGGTTTTGAAGCAGTTGTCGCCATGTTGAATAGAAGCGAGGTCCTTTAAAGCAGAGCTGTCCAACCTTGGCTACTTTAATCCTGGTGGACTTCAACTCCAGGCTTAAAGTGGCCAAGGTTGGAGACCCCTCCTTTAAGGTATCCTGGCGTTCAGTGCGCCAACAACAAAGCGATTTAACCGAGAACTGAGAAGGTGGAGGCGAGTCTCTAGATCAGAGGAGGCCTAAGTGATCCTGGCCACTTTTTAAGAGCGGCAATAAGGAACAGATGCTCTTAATAGGCACCCACATAATATTTCTAATATTAGATAATATAAAATAAACCGCCAGCGATCCCCCCCTCCCCCCGAAAGTCCCATGTTCAAGTCAAGTTGGTCGCACAGGGCGCCTTTATAACCCCGGCCAAGCTATGCCACTTTAGGACAGTTCCCGGCCTCTCTTCAATTCCGGACTGATTGCCAACGGGGTCCATTTGAAAGGACGCCGAAATCTGCCTCCGGGCTGCCCGTTCCTCCTTGTTGCAGGCCGCCACCTGGCCGGGGGGAGAGGGAGAAAGCCCGAGGGAAAGAAGAAGGGGGTTCGTTTGCCCCAAGCGGCAGACAGGTGGTGGGCGCGCCTTCTTAAGTCTCCTTGCTTTCCCTCCCCCCGGGGCGAAATTCGGGTGGGATTTGAGGGAGGAAAGAGGACCCAGAAGCTGCAGCCCAGGGAAAAGGAGGTCAGGCGGGGCTGGCGGAGCGGGCGAGAGAGGGGGGTGGGGGGTGGGGGAGGGGAGACCGCGGGAGAAAAGCGCTTTGGCTGCCCTGAAATGTAACTCTGAACGCGCGTCCCTTTTATTAAAAGCGGCTGCTTGACATTTACACTCTGCCAACAGCTTCTTTCCGATAATCCGGCCGGTGAAAAGAGACGGGTCCGCCGAGTCACTGCCGCCTTTTCGAGAAGAGATACAGAAACGTTGCGATGAGTGGAAACAAACGAGGGAAGGGGGGAAGGCGGCGGCGGCGAGGGAGAAGGAGGAGGAGGAGGCTGAGTCCTCTCTGGGGTTCTGCAGGACGGGGGTGGGAGGTGAGACGGAGTTTACAAGCCAGGCTTTGTCCGGCCACGGATCCCACCCTGAGAGGGATTTTTACTCATTTACCCACCTATTTATCTTTAACCCTCCCTCAAAATAAAGTTTGTTCTGGGTCTAACGCCCAGTCCCGGGCACATTTCCAGAGGAAAAGGCCAGTGGAACAGATTGGGACTTCCGAATAAGCCTGGACAGATGCTTAGCTCTTTTTTTTTTTTTTAAAAGAAGGGATGGATACTCCGCGTAGAAAATCGCTTTTACCTTTCTTGGCCCTTTCTTTTTCTACAAACCCGACCCACCCACCCCGTGCTGCAAAAGTTAACTTTTCCTCCTACTTTTCTTCACCCAATTAAACTGAAGTCTTTATACTCCTTCCGTGGGGCGTAGGGAGATTTTTTTTTTTTAAATGAAAAATCAGATTTTTGTATTTAATCTTGCTCCTCTCCGTTCCCCATTGCAAGTCCAGAGTACATGATCAGAAATGCTCAGGGAGCAGAAAGCACATTGATTTCAGCTTGTTCCGTCCGCAGACAGGCCCCGACAAGGTTGTTAGAACAGTTGGAGAGGTCTGTACAATCACTTAATTACCAAAACTGTCAGTCAGACGGGCCGCTGCTGGCCGCGTTCGTGGCTGGGAGGAAGATTCCACTACTGCCTTCTCCGGCTTGATTGATTTGTGCTGATGGCATTGCAAAATAATTAGAGTGAATTTTCTGATGTGTGATTTTATCCCAAGTTCATGCTTCAGAAAGGTAATCGGAAGGATGAGGAGGGTCAATGCCATTTCAGATTACCTGAAGTCCAGGCGAAAAGATAACCAGGGAAAAGGAATGTATATGTATATATTTATATCGAAGGGAAGAAGGATGCGTATGCGGGGGCAGCGGGATGGGGGAGGATGAGAGGAGGAAGAAAAAGAAATGGGGGGGAAGAACGGGAAATGGGCAAAGAAAAACTGGAGATGCGATTAAGGATTGCTGAAGGGTATTGTCAAATTCTGCAAGTGATTTCCTCCCGAGCCAGCACATGGCAGATTGATTTTGTCCACCGTAGCTTTAACCACATTTCAAGTGATCCCGCGGTTATTACAACGATTGCCTTCGAAACTGACAGGCGAAAGAAGAAGAGATCCGGTCCTACAGCGGACTGGAGTCGCCTTCTTAAACGCTGTCAGCTATAGTTAAGTAAATATCATTGGAGGGAGGGAGGGAGGGAGGAAGGAAGGGAGGGAGGGAGGGAAGGAAGGAAGGAAGGTGGTGATGGCAGGGAGCGTTGCACCCCAGTCTTAGGAAGGAGGTTTTCCCCCTCACTTTCTCCAGCTTTCTCTTTCCTTGGCGGGGTGGGGGGGTGGGGAAGGGAGCTTGGAACGCTCAAACACTTTCACTCATGGAGAGGGACCTTCTTTTCTAGAATGTTCCCCACCTCCTGCTTTTGCTCAGGGGAAGGAAGGCTCAGCCCTCAGCTTTCACCCTGGGCTCAGGAGAACCTGAGGCCTTAGGAACTTCTGCCTTTTAGACCAAGAGAAAAGATTCTTCCGTTCTTGCAGGAATCTTGGACTGGATGTGACTTGGATGGACTCTGGCTTAAGCATGAGGCAGAGATGGAAGTTGGGAAGTTCAGAAAAGCCAAGAAGCCTGGTGGGTTGATTTAGTGCAGGGGTGTAAAATAGATTCTGGATCGATTAGATCAGTGTGCACTCAATGCCAGCCTTTTAACGGACTCAGGCCTAGTCATTCTTTTCTAAAACTACTTGATGTCCGGAACAAAGCCTCATTTCCGAAGAGCCAGTTTCTCAGGGTGAGGGCTCTCAGGAGCACTGTGCACCACAGTCATATTGTACATCACAAATCTACGCAAGAGCAAGCTTCAAAGACAGCATATTTCAAGAGCAGTTTGGGCTCAATCTGTAGCATCTTCAGTAGATGGTTGGATGAAAAGTTGGATTCAGTGGCAGCAGCTTCCATTTTCCTCTCTCCACATCACCCTTTTCTCGTTTTACTTTCAAAAAACTAGACAGTTCAGTAAAGTATCACTGATTCCATCAAGCATTTACAGGAAAAATAGTTTCCTTCCAGACTCACTTGACTCTTGACAACTTCTTGGACAGGCCCACTTAGATATCTGGATGACAGCACCAAAGTCATTTGCTTTCTTCCAGGAAAGTTCTAGTTCTTCCAGTCTAGCCAACAACCCTGGAATAGTCATTAACTTCCAGGATTTGAGATACAGACATTCTAAACTAAGATGGATGAGATGGACTTGCACAGGTGGCTATTAGGAGGAAACAGTGTGACCTTGTCTTTGAGTTCCCTCTCTGACCAGAAGCATCCATTATTGAAGGAAAGGAATAGTAACAACCAGGGATGTTTCATTCTAACCCACCTCTTTCATCCTAAATGTGGCATCCTTCTTTTGGCCTCTAGGGAAAAAAACAAGTTAGGTGAGCCTTCAAAAAAAATCAGAGCTAGTAAGAAACAGCACTTGGCTGTAGTGGAGATGACTTTAGCTAGCTTGGGTGTTTAATAGTTAATTTGGATACCAGGGGTGTGATGTGTGTGGCGTTTATTTTTTAATTGAGTCACTTGTATGAGAAGGCAGCTATAAAATTATATAAGTGCAATATAAACAAACAAGCTATGTCTCATCTAAGCAAGGAGGAGGATTAACTCAGCCTTCTCCAAGTTGGGCTTTTCCACGACTGGAGAAATGGAATTTAAGTCCGACACATCTGGTGGCTTTGGACTGAAAAGGGCTTACAAGAAGACAACTATTTAAAAAAACCAATCAACCAGCACAGGTGGGCTTGAAACAAGTTATATGTGATAAGCTCTACAAAAACAAAGAAAGAAATGCTGACATTGGCTTACAATAACTCCTGAGGAGACCTTTAATTCTCAGGCAGGTATTTCTGACATTATTCTCAGTGGGATTTCTTTTAACAAGGAATTAATTTTGGAATTACATTTTTAGCATTCTGATCCTCTGAATGACAGTCCATTTGGAAAATAATCAGATAATACTCAAAAGTGGCTTATACCTGCTTATTAGTCCTACCATTGATAAAAGAGAAACATTTCTAGTACTTCTCTTAAGCCAGAAATTGGCAGTCTGTGACTCGGAGATTCTTCTGACAATGAATGCTGAAAAGCTATGGCAGACTTTCCTGTCATAAGGATGTACGATGTGGAAATGGACAAAAACTGTAAACCCTAAAATAGGCATATCCCATTTAAAAATCTAATACTGCCCCGCACAGTCCCCTAAGCGTTATCTTTTCCTACACATGCTTTACTACCTTATTGCCTTGGCCCCCTCAAAATATTAAATATGTGCTTTAGTGATCAGGTCTGTGCCTATTTTAAAGGGTTCAATACTACTCAAGCAAATCTTTAGCATAAACCCCTGCTATCACGAACAGGTTAAGTTAACAGTTCAATATTCTCCAACAAAGAGGTTTCTTGAAAGGAGAAACTTCCTGGTACCCCTTTTTTGGATCTGTTGGTCTGGGATAGTGAGGGGCTACTTTTAAAAAGCATCAAGGCTAGTCTTTTCATCAGAGAAGCACACCAACCAAGGGTTGAGAAGCTCATCTTGGTGTTTGTAGCTTCCACAGGTAAGGGCTTTGAAATAAAAAGATACTGTCCTTGTCTGAAGAATGTTGACTTCCCCATGCAACTGTCTGGTTTTCACTTTGGTCTATCTGACCACAAGTGGCTAAAACACTTCAGCTTTTTTGTCTTTCAGTTTGCATGGACAGCATCAAAGAAAGTGCCCACATCCAATTTTAGGACTGAAATCCCTCCCACCCAGCTCCCTCAAGTACCAATGTCTTTTCTCCAACATGCACTGATGATTGCTTGGGAAATGTTTCTCCCGTGCCATGTTTCTTCCACCATCAATTAATGATTGCTATTTTATTCCTTTCAGATGAAGAATCCAGGTTCTAGATTTAACTTATGAATGAAATGTTTCCTCTGCTTTTCCAGCTATTTTACTGGCCAAAAATTAATCTTTAGTCATCCCGTTTAGTCCTTCTCATTGTTCATAGCTGAGTTGGAATGGGAAGATTCGGACTTTCTTTGGGAAAACTGCCATTCCTTTTCTCCTACAGGATCAAATGGAGGAAAATAATTTTGACCCTAATGCCCCAGCTATGGTCCCGATCCAGGGAAGGGGTGAGGTCCTGGTTCATTCATCATAATTACCAAACCCAGGGCTTCAGGACAATCAGGCTCCCCAAATTTGCAACTTCCAGATGTTATGGACCATGACTTCACACCCATACACTAGAATGCTAATGAACCTTGTGGTCCAAATTACTAAAAAGGGATTAAGTTGGAAAAGCTTATCCAAATGAGTATTAAAGTAAGAATTATTGTTAGCCTTCTTTGGTATTCATATGAGTAGAAAGCTGGAATATAAACCCAATGAATGAATAAATACAAATAAATCCCTAAGTCTTGATCTAACTCATACCCTTTGATTAAGTAGAGGTCGGGACTTTTCTTGATGAGAATAAGATTCATTTCTACGGCACTTTTTCAGCCAGTTGTCTTCAATTGGATCACCACTCCTAGTTGTGCAATCCAAGTGAAATTCAGTTATAACCTTCTTAACCCAATCCAGGGAACAGGGCCCCTTTTCAGTGAAGATTGAAACTGGTTTTCAGACAGGATTATAAAGGTGTCAAAACATGAAAGTACTTCTATTTAGTCAGGGATCAATCTTCCTTATGAAAAGGATCTTGTCATTTCTATGCCTGAAGCGAAGCCGGGCTCCTAATTTTGGATACATACCCGATGTGCCCAAGATTCCCTGAGATAAATGGGATGGTGGTGATCCTAATCAATTAGTGGGCACAAGGAGATGGTTCTGGGTTGGATAGGCACTTCCTTTAGCTGACAAGGCCAAGCGTCTGAGCCAAGATAATGTCTCCACTTGGAGCCAATCCTCTGGATTTCTGCTACCACCTCCGTGCTTTTAATCTGAGGATGAACCTGGATTTCCCTACCTCCCATATTCTAGAACAGGAATGGAGAAGGGTGTCTGAACATGCCAAGTGCATGCTAACTAGCACAGTTGGGAAACCATGTAGTTGATAGAGGAAGGAGGAGGAGGAGGAAGAGACCACCGGAGTAGCACCCAATAACAACAGCTCAGCTATATTTGGATATAAACACAGCCAAGAGAGCCCTTAGGACCCAACAGGGCATCCCAGACAGTCACACACTGGGCAAGACAAAAGCTACAAAGTTGTGTTTTGTTGTCTTCTTTTACATCTACATCTTCTGTCCTCCTGCAAAAAAAAAGAAAAGGTGAGCAAGAGCACACACATTGCTGCGCAAAGCCTGGCTGTATTTTTAAAGTCAAATAAATACAATGGTATGTGGCAAATGGAGTAGGTAAACAACTTCCATCTGGTTGCTGCTCTTGAAGGAACCATCCGTTCCCATGCACAGCAAATTGAAGAAACAATGGCACTAATGAGCCTTGCAAAATGCAACTGTGAATCATGAAAGACAACATTGCATTTTGCAAGCGCCAGAATAAAAGGTGAAATAATAAGCTAGCAAAGAGGAAAAAAGAAAGCGAGCAATGATTAAATGATCAAAAGCTGGCAGAGTGAATTCAATGTCACTGCCAGACGTAGCCATCTCTCCCCCACAAGTGAAAGTTAGGTTTCAAGCGCGGTGTAATTATAGCCGAGGTTGTCAGTTTGACATTAATGCAGCCAGCAGAAATTTCCTAATTGGCCTCAGAGGAGAAAGTGAACCAGAAAATATATTAACATTTTAAAAAAGCATATTTTGCCTAATCCTTTCACTTTCCAACAATATTTGAAGACCAAAATGCCCCAGGCAGGAGAATTTAAATGAGCAATTTTGTTTTTGAAGGAAACGGCCAATGAGACAGAAAATAGACTAAAGGGAAATCATTAGTGGATGAGAGATACTGACAGCCCTGCCTTGCTGACTGGCCGGCCTGTCACTTGCAGTCTGTGTTCTTTAGTTCCACGCTATGAGCTAAGTTGATAACATGAAAAGACTCATAAACGTGCAGCCAGAAGTCAAAGCCTGTTATCTGGAAATTCAAATGGAGGGAGCTGGGGGCGGGAGGAGAAGAGCAGGAGAAAAAGAGGAAGAGACTTCCTTCCTTCCTTTCCTCTAAAACTGGCCATATCAAGGAGAACAATAATAGCCCCATTATCCGACATCAGTGGGCGAAGGTCCGCCAGTGTGCGTGCATGTATATCTATATATATCTCTATATATAGTCTTCCCCCTCCCTCTTTCTCTCCCCACCCTTCCTCCCCACTTGCCTATCTCCTCCCCAGTCGGCCATGAAGCTTCCAAGCGGCAGATAGCAACAAAATGCTTAAAGTTATGGCTGTAATATCACATGTGCCCCACTTGATGTGATATGACCATCGCAGGGAAAGGAAGCTAAGCGCAGTCAGGTGCTGTTAGTCCCTTGGCTTTGATGGAACAGCTGAGGCTAGCATTGCCCCTGGCAGCCACTCCAGGGCAAACCAAGACTTTTGTCCTTTTGAAATGAAAGAGGGAAGGAAGGGTTGCATCAGGCAGCCAAGCAGGCAAGGAAGAAGGGGCAGGAGGGCGAAAAGCACACCCTGGGATGTAGCCCAGGTCAGGGTGGGCAAGGGGTAGCTTGGATCCCAGAGCTAGAAAGGAGGCCCTCCCTTATCAAGGCAAAGGCAGGTGACAGATTTCACTGGCTGAATCTGCACAACAGGTTTATGATTTGGCTTAGAGTACATGAACTTGTCTTTCGTATTTTAGGATTTGTGGCTAGTTTTCCCCATCCCACCCTAGCCCTTTAACCTCATGCTTCCCTTTCAATGGAGGGCTTCCATCACTCATTGACAAATTCTAGGTTACCCTAAAGAGACTTCAGAAATGTTGAGGTGCTGATGAGGTGCAGTACATTCAAAAGCAGATATGTTCCTCAATGTAAGGTCCTCCAGACTCTTGTCTAAGCATCACCTTTCAACTAATGTAATAATTAAAAACCAACAACTCTTGTTAATACTAAGTCACAGAAGGCTGCAAATGGATTCAGAAATCAAGAGATGAAAGGTGGGACAGACAGATAATCCGATTCACTCCAGCCAAAATTAATGCCCCCTGATTTAAAAGAGGTAGTCAAACATTGTCTTAATTTGGTTCCATAAAATAAAGATGAATTTGCAATTTTAAAGCCAGAGATTTAGGAGTAGATTTCACTAGACATAATCTGATTATTCTATATAGTAATTTCATAAGAGTGTTCTGAATACTCCCAGATTATTTAATATCCCTATTTTGACTAGCCTCCTTCTCCTTTCCTGCCACCCTTTCACCAAACTATGAATGGATGGAAGTTTTAGCTCTCTAATTTCCATGGGTTTATTAAAAACTAGACAATCTGAAAAAAAAATATGGCAGTCTGGCAAATAGGAAAAAATTATTGCAAATGTTTTTCTACCATCTTTGCTGTCATTAATTCTTTACAGTTATGTTAAGGAGTATTGATTTTGAAAAATAAACAAATGCTTCCAACTCCACGCAGTTTGATATACTGGCATACTCTCCACAACCAAGCTGGATTTCAGGCCTTTCAGAAAAAGACACTGTAAAGCATCCCACCACTGTTTCTGTTTCTTTAACCCGCAGACTGTTTGCCACAGGTTAAGCCTGGGTTCATAACATGCTAAACTTAAAATGAGGTGGAATCACTCTTTAACTTAGAAGAAGTGAAACTCTGGGGAAAGTGGACCACTCCTGTTCCCCACCAGTGTGTCAACTATAATTTCGGATTAATTAACTGCAAAGGCAGGCAAGCAGAGGGACTCACTCCTTTGACCCACAAATCCCAGTGAGAAGAAACATGAAGCCAAACATGGGGGGGACGGGGGACACACACCAATTTAACTTTCCTAGGCACGTTTACAAGGTAAAAGTTCAATAATTCTCGGGAAGGAGTGGAGCCTACAGCCGTAACCCTCAAAGCCAAAACTCATCAGCCTGCTCCAAGGTGAGCCCGGCTCTTCCTCCTCTTCCTCCCAGGTCCGGGCGCGAAGTCCTCAACCCTTCCCCACATTTAAACACTGCGGAGTTCATTCGGGGTAACGGTGCAATCAACCGCGGCAGGCAGGCGGAGCGGCCTTCGCTACCCTGGCCTGTACAGTATCAGGTAAACGGCTTAAACGTCCTTCCTTCTTCCCGCCTCTTGGGATTTTCTCGCCAGGAAAAAAAAAAAAAGAAGGGAGGAGAAGGAGCCAGAGGGGCGGGAGATCGGAGTCCCTTCCCGGGGCCTCCGGGGCCCGGGAGAGAGGGTCGCGGGGGCGCGTGTCCGAGAGCAAACGAGTGGGAGCGCGCCTGCCGCCCAAATAAGGCCTCGCCTCGCCTCGCCGCTCATATTGATGAGACCCGCGCCGGAGTTTGACATCAAATTAGTGGCCCTTCATGTATCAGATTGGCGAAGGAAGTGTTTTTAATACGCTTCAAGCCGGTGGGAGGCGAGAGGACTGTGGGAGAAAGGGAGTGGTGGGCTCCAGGCAAGGAGAGAAAGAAAGGTGAAGAAAAAAGAGAAGGAAGAAGAAAAAGAGAAGAAGAGAAGAAAAAGGCGGCGGCGACGTCAGCCAGCGAGCGAGCGGCCTCATTACGAGCTTTTCCTGGCGGGCCTCCGGAAAGCCGCCCGTTCTTCCCCTCATCCAATACAGCGGGGCTCTTTGTCAGTAATTTGCAATCAGTGTATATGTGTATGTGGGAGTTGAGGTGGTGGGGGGGAGAGAGCACCTTCCAGCGCGCCCTCGCCCTCCCCAGGAATCATTATTGGCTGAAGCTCCGCTGGCCTCTTAATTGGAAGCGTTGGGCCTTATCAGTGGAGGATTTCCTCCCGCCTTTGACAGATACCGATACGGAAATCATTGTTCGCTTGTCAATTTAAAATACCATGAAAGCAGCCCCCTTTCCCCCATCCCTCCCCAACCGCCATCAACGGCCCACAGTTCCCGGCTCGGCGTGCGGCGCGGTTTTAATTAGCACCGCCCCTTCGGTTGAGGGAGGCTGGGCGGAGAGGGTGAGTGGGGGACCCGGGAAGAGATTTTTTCCCTTCCCCCCACCCCCCCCACGCCCGTGGGGTCAAACACAACATTTAAAAAACCTTTCTTCTATGCACACACGCCCCTCCCAAAAGGAAGGGGATGCCTACCTTTCCTACAGCGAGGATTGGCAACTTCGGGGGACGCTAAACTTAAAAAAAAAATAGATAGAATAAATTTATTGTCATTTTGAATGTAATAGGTGGAGCAAGTGGCCAGTTTTAAGTTTCTGGGTGTTACCATAAAAGAGGACCTGACTTGGGGTGCCCACATTGCAGCCCTGGTCAAAAGGGCCCAGCAGAGATTATACTACCTGAGACTTCTCAGAAAACAACAACTGAATGAAAAACTGCTGGTGACCTTCTACAGCTGCACCATAGAGTGTATTTTAACTTACTGCACCTCTGTATGGTTTGCCAATTGCACAGTGGCAGATAGGAAAGCAGTTAACGTCATTGCCCAGAAGATCATTGGTTGCCCTCTCCCCTCTTTGGAAGAGCTTTATAGCTCCCGCTGCCTTAAGAAAGTTCAAAACATTCTCCAAGATCCACCTCATCCCTGGAACCCTTTTTTTTTAACTATTACCATTTGGCAGACAGTACAGAATAATAAAAACAAGGACAAATAGGCTGAAAAACAGCTTCTATCCCAGGGCAGTAGCTCTTTTGAATTCTGTATAGTGCAGTGTTGGTGTGGTATCGGCGGTTTCCAGTTCAATGTGTGAAGGATGTCTGTTTGTGTTTATTTTCATGGTCATAATCATGATGTGCACTGAAGATGGTGTTTGATTTCATTGTACGAGATGCAATGACAAAGTAAAGTAAAATGAAATTTGGTTGCATACCGCTCTCATAGGGTCACCACCCCCAATGTGCACAACATTAAACATGACAAAGTAAATAAATAAATAGAAAATGATGCATATGTCCACATAGAGTCTATGGAGAAACAACACAATCTAGTTTGGGTGTATAGATGTATATGGTGAGAAAAAAAAAAAGAATCTTGCAAGTTTACCAGGCGGGTGGCATATGCCATAGGATAGGGAATGAAGCTGTTAACAGAATCCTTCTAGAAAAGAAAGTCTACCTAATTGCAGGGTCCCTTGGATGTCAACCCTCTGAGGTGGGAAGTAATGGTCTTCTTTGGCATTGCAGCTTGTGAATAAAAGACAAATAGGTGCTATAAGCAGGTGGATGAGGAGTACAGATCCGTGGGGTGTGGCACTCCAGATCCCAACGGTGAGGGTTATTGATGCCTCATCCCCCCTTCCCTCTGGCTAGATGGGCCTTGAACCCTGCCTTGGCCTTGTCTGTGCCTACTTTGTTGTATGTACACTGAGAACTTATGCACCAGAGACAAATTCCTTGTTTGTCTAATCACACTTGGCCAATTGAGAATTCTAATTCTTTCATCTGCTGTGCTGCCTTGGCATTTCAGTTCTGGGTAAAGCCCTTTAATAGCAACAGCAGTAGCACTTAGACTTTGTTCTGTATTCTGTAGAGTGGTAGATTTTGTCTTCTGTACAGATGCAGATAGATAAACTCAACAAAACATTCATACAAAGTCTTTATTATTGGTTCATCAGGTAGCCTCATAACTCACATTTGTGATGAAGTTTTTCTTAATGTCCAATCCTTTGCATATCTGTCTTGTAGGTAAAAAGATGGTTATCTCCTTATCCCTTTCCTCCCATCTCGTAGCCGTAGAGATAGAGCAGCTACCACGAGTCCGTGAGTTCAGGCAAGAGTGAAGAAACCTCCCCCAACCCATCAAGGGTCAATTTAGTGACCAATCAGGATTACAGATGTGGTCATGTGACATGGACTACATTTCCCGGGATACCTTAACTACATTTACCATGATGCATTTCCTTAAGGGGACAGCTCACAATTGCTAACTAACTATCAAATTCCCATACACAGGCTGGACATCATACTCCCTGCCTGGAATTGTAAATTCCACTATTAAGAGGAGAAAAAAAAAGGAATTAACTATAAACTAAGATAAGCAGTAGACAGTAATACTAACTGAACAGCAGATTGCTAACTATCCAATTCCCATACACTGGCTGGACAGCACAGACTTATATACCGCTTCATAGTTTTTTATAGTACTCTCTAAGCTGTTTACAGAGTCAGCATATTGCCTCCAAGAAATCTGAGTCCTCATTTTACTAACCTGGGAAGGATAGAAGGCTGAGTCAACCTTGAGCCCCATTGAGATCGATCTCCAGGCGGCGGGCAGAGTTAGCCTGCAATACTGCATTCTAACCACTGCTCCACGGTTCCTGTAAATAATACCAAAGAGTTTTATTTATTTATTTATTTGTATCCCACCTTTATTATTTTCACAAATAACTAAAGGCTACAAACACACCTAAACACATTTTCTTCCTCCAGTTTTCCCCACAAAAACAACTCTGTGAGGTGGGTTGGACTCAGAGTGTGTGACTGGCCCAAAGTCACCCAGTTGGCTTTCATGGCTGAGAAAGAACTAGAACTCACTGGTCCCAATCTATAGCCTGGGGCCTTAATCACTAGACCAAACTAGTTGTTATTGAGTAATCTTTGAAGGGGATTATATGGCTTCAAGCCAGACCTCGCCTAAATTGAATGGAGGAAATGGCTTCCTATGGGCAGGGTGAAAACAACTGAAGGGAGAAAAGTAGACGTACAGAGAATAGGGGAGCTGGATTGAACAAGAGTATAGGTAGTCTTTGACTTACAACTATAATGGACCCTGGCATTTCCATTGCTACAAGATACTTGTTTAGTGAGTAGTGCTCAATTTTACAACTTTTTTTGCCACAGTTGTTAAATGAATCACTGCAGTTATTAAGTGAATTATATTCATTAAGTGAATCTGCTTGTCGGAAGCCAGCTGGGAAGATTGCAAATGGTGATCATATGACCCTGGAACTGTGTAACTATCATAAATACTTGTCATTTGTCAAGCGCCCAAAATTTGATCATGTGACCATGAGGCTGCTAAAATAGTATGAAAACTGTAACTTTCAACAGTCACTAAACAAATGGTTGAAACCTGTAATTAATCTTTCCACAATGTGACTGAAAAGTGATGTTACCATAACTTCACACTGTCTACTGGAGATTTGCAAGACCGCTGCCCAGTTTTTCATGTAATTATATCATCACTTAGCAATAGTCCTTGTTTAATGATAGCTGATTGTACGATAGTAATGAAAAACTAACTTTATAATCAATACCTGCATTTATTACCTTCACAGCTCTGTAAAGCAAAGAAAAGCTGAAGTAAGATGGTAAGGCCAGTCACCGTTTCACTTAGCAATCACTTAACAACTAGTTGCTGGTCAGAATAGTGGCTGCTAAACAAGTAAAACAAGGTTTATTTTATTACTCTGGCATGATTAAATTGTGGTAATAGCTCAGAGAGTGCTGTAAAGCACTGTGGAGTGGTATATAAGTCTTAAGTGCTATTGCCATCATTAAAATTCTGCACCAATTGTTCCTCTACCATCCTGCGGTTTCTGCCAGAGACTTCGAAGTGTAAGTCTCAATAAACAGGTCCTGCCATCCTCATGCCAAGTAATTCAAAGGGCACATTCATATGTCCCCTTGATTTCAGCTGGGAGATGGTTTGCTACCCATTCTTTAAGGACATGCATGCATGATACAGCATTTTTTTTCCTTGTTCCGGCTCACAGTTGAGGCCAGCTAAATGGGTTTTCTGGAAGTAGTGACAATGATTTCCATAATCATCCAATGTGCTTTGCTACCGTGTTTCCACAAAAATAAGACTTATTTTTTGCGTCCAAAAGAGGCATTAGGTCTTATTTTCAGGGGATATCCTCCGCTGTCTCACCTCATGACAGCGGCATTAATAACCCTGCCCAGCAGAAGCCTGTGTGGCTGCTGCTGGCGTACTTTTGTGGCTACTTGCCGTTGCTCGTGTGAGGCTCCTCCCTGCTGGTCTCTGTTTTGCCGAGAAACGAGCTCCAGATTGACGTGCACAGTGCCCCCAGCCTCCATTTCGCCATCAGAGGAAAAGCCTCTGATGGTGAAACAAAGACCAGTGGGGTAAGACAGATCCTGGCCCGTTCATCCTCACCCATTAGGAAAGCACAGTTTCCCTAAAAATAAGACCTATTCCAAAAATAAACCCTAGGTAAGACCCCACCTACTCCATTGCACAAGATGGGGCGTGGCATATGGGTAAAAATCAAGCTAAGATGGGGATGGGGGGAGGGGGGAGCTGCCCCACATAACCCACACCCACTTACCTTAGGACAGTTGCAGCCAGGCCTCCCACATCCCCACACCTGCCTCATCTTGCCAGCCCACTTCTTCTATGGCCACTTTCCACCACTTGTTTGTGTCGCCCCTGGCCTCCATTTCACTGTCAGGAAAGGCTTCTGCAGCCAAGAAATGAGCTCCAGATTGATGCACGTGGCACCCTAGGGCTTATATTGGGCATGTGTAAAAATCAAGCTAGGGCTTATTTTTTGAATAGGTCTTATTTTTAGGGAAACTGTGTTTTCCTAATGGGTGAGGATGAACGGGCCAGGATCTGACTTATTGACAAGTTTCAGATGGGACAAACAACTCTCTTCTTCCAGTTGCCTGCTATAATTAGTGATTGAGAAGTCGTGTGGTTGTAGAATTGATGTATCTTAACTTTCCACACAGTGAAATGTTAGGCTGAACCTTTCACTGGCCTCCTGAATGAGGCTGAGTAAAACTTGGTTATATCAGTGCTGATAGTGTTCAAATGGTGCTCCAGATGTTTTGGAACTGCCCCCAAGGCACCTATTGGTACTGTCTTCACTTTTGTTGCCACAGTTGTTCTACTTTTGTTTGTAGGTCTTTATATGTTGTGATTTCCTTCAATTCTTTGTCTTCTATTCTGCTGTCTCCAGGCATTGCAATGTCAAGTATATAGACTTTTTGTTATCAACAGTTGTTTCAGCAGGGGTTTGTGTGGCAGATGCTTGTCTCTTTATATCATTATGTTGCTTGATTGCACAGTCAGCCAAATGTTTAGGTTGGATTTGGCATTTTTAGTCACCTGCCAAGTTCTTCACAAGGACCTGAAATAGACAGATGTTGTTTGATAGTGCTAGAAGTATTGTCAGAGGAGGTGACTTTGTCCATGCCGATGGTATTCAAGTAGTGCTCCAGATGTTTTTGAATTGTACCCAAGGCACCTATTACTGTTGGTACTACCTTTGCTTTCTTTTCCCACAGTCATACTACTTCTACTTGCAGGTCTTTGTATTTTGTGATTTTCTCTACTGGTTCCTCTTCTTTTCTGCTATCTCCAGGTCCTGCAACATCCACTGTCCAGACATTGTCTATCTGGCAAGCGTTCGACTGAATTCTAAAGTCCCAGAGCACTTTTGCTTTACTTTCTATTACTTTTGTCTATTTATGATCCTACCAGTTTCTGCTTGCAGGCAAATGGCATTTCTTGCAGATATTCCAATGCACCATTGTTGTTACTTTATCATGCCATTGTTTATAGTCAGTTTCTGTGATCTTCTTGCAACAGCTTCTGTGATCTTCCTGCAACAGTAATCCACTGTTTTGTCAGCTTCTTCATAGAGGCAGCCTTTTCTGCCTGTTGCTGTCCTCTCAGTTCTGGTTTTCTATGCATTTGCTCTTGGTATTGTGCAATCAGAATTAGCCCCTGTGTCTCTTTCTTCAACTTTCCTGCTCATTACCAGGTCTTATTGTTTTATCTGCTTTGCTTGCTAGTGTTTTTGCATACTGGCCATGCAATACTTTAACTTGCATGCCTCTTTTCTATTCTTCACTCAGTCTTTCTTGTAGACCTGTTTGGTCTCACCAGCACTCAGTAAACCTTCCCAATATGATAGTTCAGTGCAACCAAGTTCCAGTGCATCATTTTCACTATCCTTCAGATATTCTTCTAATGTCCTTTTTATTCTTTTATCATTATTCTTATTACTGGCTTAGATCTAAGGAGCTGCTGACTAACGGTGGCAGTAGTGGAGACTGCAACATTTAGTGCGAAGAGAGTGAGTTCTCTTGGTTGCTGTTTCACGGCCACCCTAAGAGTCATGGTGATGCAGTGGCTAGAATAATACTGTATTGTGGGCTAATTCTGCCAACTGCCAGCAGTTTGATTCTCACCGACTCAAGGTTGACTCAGCCTTCTATCCTTCCAAGGTCGGAAAATGAGGACCCAGATTGATGGGGTCAATATGCTGATTCTGTAAACCACTTAAAGAGGGCTGTAAAGCACTGAGAAGCAGCATATAAGTCTAAGTGCTATTGCTATTCATAGAACTGTCAAGACAAAACAAAATGGAGGAGGCTTCTGAACTTCTGGAGGAAAGGTAGGATATAAAGCAAATAAGGATGTTCACACAAAACTCTTATGTACTTCCAAAATCAATTTGGACAGATGATTAACCTTCCCAATCTGGCCATGTGTCAAATACATCTCTTCCTCCTCTTCCCCCAGACCCATTCCATACGAAGGAGGAGATTAGTGGATATTTTTCCACTGGGTGGGGATGTTCGATGGAAGAGAAGGGAAACAAAACAGTGAATCCATCAATCCCTGCCCTTAGTATGATCTGTATAACATAATTAAGAACAGCCTATGGCAGGATGGAGATAATCAGTGGGAGCAACACATTTTATGCTTGCATAGTTTTCTGTTGGCTCAAGGACTAGTGGATAGAAGTTGGACGTGAGGGAAAGCCTTTGGTGTCTTTCAGAGTCATCCAACCCTACTTGTGCTGAAATAATATAATGAAGATATAATGAGAACAAACTTTATATCAGTTCAGCCATGACTGGGAGGTACTAGAAGATGCTCTAAGGCATTAGTGACAATTTAAGTCTGCTTCATTCAAGAGATGGGGACGAGATCACCCCAGTTCTGAGTAATTGTTTTAAAAAATTCCTTATATTGCTTCTTGGGTTGAACCCCACAGGATTAGGCTGCTAGTCTGTAATCATGAACCGAAGGCCCATAAGTACCATTGACATCAATGAATGAGCGGGTGTCTAAAGGTGCTAATTTCTGAAGTAAAAGGGGCAATTTATGCGGGATTGTTGTTTCTTCCAGGCTTCACTTAGTCGTTGGGATGTTGACAAAGTACCTACATTTTATGCTAGGAAGAACTAAAATACTTTAATCTGACCTGATAGACTATAAAACAGAAGGCAAGCTGGATGCATTTTATTGAAGGCGGAATTAAGCTTATGTTTACAGTGGTAATAGGACTACAGGCCTACATGACAGTATAAATACAAGGTCTTACAAATTCTACCAAATTCTGTTTCTCTAAGATTTACACAATATTTCTTAAAAGGTAAAATCAAATTATTAGTATTATGGCAACTTACAAATCTGCTACAATGCTAGTGACTCTCATATTTTGTTAATCTGGCATAAGCAGCAAAATGAATATATGTAAATAGTGTAAGATCCCAGAAGTTTCCCCAAGCCACGAGACTCGAGACGAGGCTTGCAAAAATAACCGCTTTTTTATTCTTTGGCCAAAGCAAAAAGTCTGGGTGAATCCTACATCCAAAACATACAGACAAAATGCATGCGAGGAATAGCCACACCCTGAGAGAGTGGCTCAGAGTATTATATACATTTTACGCTGATAGAAACAGTTTATCCAATCAGAGATAAAAATTCATTATTAACGTGGGCAATGTCTTGCCCGTGCCCTCCCCTTCCATATCCATGGAGCGTTCTTTGTCCGTGCTCTGTCCATACTGTGTTATTTTACACAGTATCCCTTGTCCTTGTGTGTTCATGCTCCTGGGCAGCCTCCCCCACCCCCCCTTATCTATGGAGCAGAATGTTCCTGGGAATTGTCTCCAAGGATGTGTCTAGCTCTGAAGCAAATTGCAGAGGCGGGAAACCAGATAGAAAAGGATACAATTCTCTTACAGAATGAATTCCTAACAAATGATTTCCATCCTTAGCAAAATAGCACAAGCAACTTCTTTTAACAGAAGCAAAGAGGAAACGTTAGATTGATTCATGTCAATATGTCTTTTCAATGGCAAATAGCAATTAGACTTATATACCACCTCACAGTGTTTTACAGCCCTCTCTAAGTGGTTTTACAGAGACAGCATTGGCCCCCAGCAATCTGGGTCCTCATTTTACCGACCTCAGAAGGATGGAAGGCTTGAGATGGTGAGAATCATTTTCTATAGCATTAGCAAAAGTGAAAATTTGAAGGAGAGTAGAAAGTGAAAAGAAAGATAAAAGAAGTGCTAGAAAACGGAATAATTTTGGTGTTGTCATTGACAAAACAAATGAATTTGCTAAACAGTTGAGATAATTGTGTAACAGGCTGTTTAAATAACCGAATGTGATACCAATAGAAGAGAATATTAGTAGCTCAGGGTTGAACTGTAGGGTCCCTTGATGCTCTCTAAGCTTGGTTGTTTTCTTGCAGATTTTTCATTACCTAATGAGGTAACATCTTCAGTGCACTATTGAACATTACTTCAGAGTAATGAAACATCTGCAGGAAAACAACCAAGTTCAGAGAGCACCAAGGACCCCGCAGCTAAATGCAAATTGTTCGTGCATGTATGCACACATGCACAAACCCATAATGTTTTTTAAAAGTCAGCTCCTTACCTTAAAAACATGGCTGGTCTCTTGAATTATTTTTCAAGCTATGATTGAAGTGGGTTTATTCAAACTTTCTGCAGCCTGATTTCACAGGACTTGAACTATGCACTTGTACGTTTTTCTGCTTCCTTCATGAACATGTGAACTTGATTTATTATTTAAGGTTGTTTAAGGTGATGAGAGATATAGTAATAGAAACTGGAAATTAATTCATATATGCAACTTTTCGTTGGGCCCATCCAATGGTGCACATTTCTATGGGAGCGTCACAGTCTTTGAGCAGCCCATTTCACTGGTTTTTGTTTTGTATAACCCCCTATACAGACACAGAAGAGCCAAATCTGACTGGCAAAGAAGAAGCAAGCAAGCTTGCATACCTTATTAATGGGACATAAATATATACATACATAAATGGCAGCTTGCCTCTTCTTGGTCCATGAGGATCCCTCTTTAATTGCTCTTATTTTGAACAAAAATGGCCACACAAAGCTATTTGCTTAGCTATTCTGCCAGCTGGAATATATATAGGCTTTCTTTTCATATACTGTTTTGTTTTTAATAATTCTGGCCATTTGTAAGTAGCTGATGTTTTGTTTGGCTGCTGTTTTATTTGCTGTCAGAAAGGATTTGATGCAGAAACCATTTAAGCATGTGTACAATCCAGGGAGGGATTTATTTGACCTCATTATACTGCAATAAAGAAGGAATCCAGTTTGTTAAGTATCAGCAAACTGCTTGTATTTTGCATCAGACCATAGAACTGGGTTTCAAAAGACTTTCCCAGGTTAGTGTGTCTGTTTATTTATTAATTTTTTTTTTTTGTAAAGAAAGATGGAATGGGTTAATTTGGCTTGCCAGAAGGTATCCTGACAAACACAAGAAAAGGAAGAGAAATGCAGCCCGCTCTAAGAGCACGGCCACTGCAGAAAAAAAAGATTGATGCTTTTTAATTAATGGCAATTAAACCATGCCTGTTGGCTTGGCCTATGGCAATTGTTCCCTGCAAAAATGGAGGCCGAGCTGGTGACAAGCATTTGAATCCGCTAAGTTCTGTCAAGGGAGCTGACTCTGCAGGCATCAAAACCAAACTAAATCAATAAAAGAATTAAACTTTTATAAATTGCATTTTGACAAGTATCAGATACCGTTAAGCTTTGATATTATGAATTCCTTGGAGGTGATGCAAACAAGAAGGGCCGCAGTTAGAGATCCAAACAATCAAAGAGGCTTGTTAACATGCACTGTCAAATGCATCAGTGCTATTAATTACTACAAATTAATGTGACTCTCTCTCTTCCTCTGGTGATTGGAATAATAATCAGATGGATTCATGGAACAAGCACAGAGAACATATGCAACCCTGCCAAAAATAATAAGACAAGAAACCAGCAGACAGTTTGCAATCTTTCAGCTCACCAAATTGATAATTTGCTGAATAACATTGTGGCCCACTTTAGCCAGTTGCACTGATGACTGAAGAAGGTTGTTTTTTTTCCACCTACCACAAAAATGGATTGCCTCTCCTGAAAGAGGTTGCTGTATTAGTTTACCAGTCCAGCAGCAGTCCAGACACTGGGGACAAATGGTATAAAAATCCTAAAAGGCAGATCTATAAGCAGGCTAATGGCTGCTCTTAAAAATTGAATACTGGGTAAATGAACCCTTGTTTAAAGTTGTTAGGGTATTGCATCTACCACTCAAATTATTCATACAGAGAAATGATTCTTGTTATTCTCCAGTGGTATAAATGGGCAGGAGTCAGAGAACAAAATGTGTGAAAATTTACCATAGTTCCATGCTCACTGGACAAACAAGAATGTCACCGGCAAAAGTCTATCCTTTCTTGTCAGATGAGAAGATCAGGGAAAATTAATTGGTTCATTGCATTTAAATATCCCACTTTATTCTCCATAAAACTCAAGGTGATTGACCTCTGCTTCCTATTTATGCCCCGGTCACCAATATAGATCTGACCAGCTAGGTAGCAAACTTAGCTCATCTTGGCTAAGTTCGAAAAGCTAAGCTAACAATCTTGGTTAGACCATCAGACAATACTTACATTGGGAAGAATGCAGTACAAACAGATCTCTGTGGTTGCAAATACTATGAAGAGATCCATCCAAAGAAGACTTTACTTTCTTTATAGACCCGTTTTGCTTCAACATGCTTTTTGCAAGTCAGACCAGACTGTATTTTGTGTTATGCCAGACCAGCAAGCTACCATGAAAGAAAGAATTTCACATACCATGTTAACGATATTTATTTTTGTTTAGAAGATTGATATGGTAAATTGGCCAAACTTAATGGGGTTGTTGCTAAATGCATCAAATGGACAATCTTTCTGGATTCAGGGAGCACAACTATTTGGAAGCTGCCCATATATGTTCACAGTGGCATAGCCTCTTGCTCCCTAAACAATCTCAAAGAGACTAATAGAGAAGGAAATATAAAGCCCACAATCCATTCAAGTTAAAACTGTTGTTGATTTTCTGGAAGGTTGTCTCTGTTGGGGTTCAATCCTCAGCACAGAGTAGAATTTGATGCTCAAGATTCTGTTTGGTTTGGATAGTCATTGATAGGTCATAATAATGTCATGGACATGTTTTTCTGGACCACAACCCTAGATTGGCCTCTTTAGTGTGTTAATGATATTCACAAGTTTTGATATTCCTAGGGAATCTAATAAACACTACTGCTTCAAGCAAAGTTGAGTTAGCGTGTAAGTGTTCCCCGCTATTAAAGGAAATCGAGCATTACTTACTGAAAACTCTCCTATTTTCATAATACTTTGTGAGTTTGTCTAAGATTTCATACTATTTCAGGCAATAATGCTAGACCGTGGTAGGCATTAAAGTTAAGTATATCATCTTTTCAATATGTCAACATTGGCCAACCTTTTCATTTCACAATGGGATGCTTTGATTATCTGACCAAAGTATTTACTCTTACGAATACTTGAGTTTATCTCTTTTAAATGAGATTTGAATAATGTCCCCTCCTGTTCATAGGGTATTTCTTTTTTTAATTTCATTTATTTTCTCTCCTTCTCCCTCACTTCATCCCAGCCCCTACCTGCCAACAATGAACAGCGTTAGGTGCTGTGCTATTTTTTGGAAATCACTAACTTGAAATGCCAGGCCCAGCTGCTACTCCCTTGCCTTATGGAAAATTGGCTTTATTGCAAGCAAATGTCCATCCTTTTCCGTATCATCATGTATTTGGAGGGCCTGCCTGGGATTTGTCACTTATTTTTAACAATATAATTCTCTTTGGAAGGCATGAGCTTCCTAAGCATGACATATGATATTTAATCACATATTGACCACTCAGTCTTATTTTAATGGTTCCTGTCAGTTCAAGTGCAGCTAGCAGAGTTCAAACAACACTTTTGCCTGGAGTTCAGTATCTATTTAAATCAAATTTGTCAGTTTTCAATTTAAAAAAAATATGCACCATTTTATTTTTATTAACATGCAAGTGAATAATGCCTTGTCAGGCCAAGGGCATGTTTTAATGTGAACAAGTTGGATGTTAAACAAAACCGGAATCCAGATGCCTCTTTTAATATATTCCTATGTTTGATTTGGTGTCAGAATCTTAATATAAACATTCACTTGGTGTTACATTATTTTTAACTGGTAAAATCTATCATAAAAGCAATGTGGAAATCAAAATTAAATAATCCATCCATGTTGCACACCATCTCAGCAGCAGTTTTCATAGAATTGGCTTATATATTTTGCAGCCAAGTGGACTATAGGTCTATGATTTATTTATTATTTATTTATTGTCTGCCTGCCTGCCCACCCGCCTCTATCTATCTATCTATCTATCTATCTATCTATCTATCTATCTATCTATCTACCTATCTCTAACCTTAACCCAAATCCTAACCATATCCTATCCTATCCTATCCTATCCTATCCTATCCTATCCTATCCTATCCTATCCTATCCTATCCTATAGATATATGCATGTGAAAACAGATACAGGTACTATAGTCCTCAACTTATGATCATAACGTGTCCACCCATTACATTGTAAGTTGTGACATTGATAAAGCAGGTCACCCATGTGACTGACGCAATTTTACAAGCTTTTTTGTGGCAGTCATTAAATGAATGCTATGTTTGTTAAGCAAACCAATTGTTCCCTATGGGCCAGTTTTTGTCAAAAACTGGAAGTAAATGACAGGTTTTGGCAAAAATGTTGTAAAATGTGGTCATATGACTATGGGATTTCTATGGAGATTCTCAGTCACAGTTGTCCCAAAGGTGCTTTTTCAAGAGGCAACCGGAGTTTCTGGTTTTTCTTTGAAGATGTTTCGCTTCTCATCCATGAAGCTTCTTCAGCACTTCAGCTCTTCAGAAGCTTCTTGGATGAGAAGCGAAATGTCTTCAAAGAAAAACAAGAAAGTTCAGTTGCCTCTTGAAAAAAGCACCTTTGGGATGACTACAGGATGCTTCAAACTGCCATAAAGATAGGCTGATTGGCTGATAGCCAAATCCCCAAAATGTCACGTGACTGTGGGGAGCACTGAGAACTTCAGAATCAGGACATAAGTACCTCTGGCATGGTTAGTTGTAACTTCTAAGTAACTGATTGTAAGTCAAGGACTCTATACACAGTTTTTTCAGTTTTTTTCTTCCCATCCATTTTGGAGAACAGTAACAATCATGTCTGGTGATGTCATTCACCACCCAAACTCGTACTACTTTTCCTTGTGAAGTGTTTCAGATAGACATAAAACATAATTAATTATATGTGTATTTCCTTTTACTTTTTTGATAGAAATTGCTGCTATATTTTTTTTTACATAAAAATATGACAATCAATTTGTGAAGATTTTTAACAGCATCTAACTGCGTCGATATATGAATATATGCTATACAATATGTAGGAAATAATAAGTAGACTCTATTCTTGGTAACCCAAGAAAAAGATTTTTTACAATTGCTCTATCTTTTTCATTGCAATGAATAAAGTGGCTAGTATATGTCATAAATGGCACCCATTGGATTAGAATAGCCCTTCCTCTCCTTTCCTATAATTGGCATATTTATTAACTTCATATGGATGACTCCGCCGTTAGGCAGAGAGAGGAAGTTCCTTCAAAACATAGATGATCAATAAGAAGAAATTGAGAAACTAAATTGCTGGATAGGAGGAAAGAAAGTTGAGAGGTCATGTTTCAAAACAGCTGGAGTTCAATATGATGCATTTGGATTAAATGGGTTAGTAAATACAAGTACCCTTCCCACGAAGTTCCTTATTCTTACAAGAACAGTAAATAGTCACTCATCTTTTTCTATAGACCAACATGACTATGGCTGCATTATTTATTTTTTTATTTTTGCATGCTTACATGAAATCAGTCCTTCAAAGCTCCACCCTGTTTCTTGGGTTGCCAAATGCTTTTTCTGACTAAAATCCAAAGAAAAGCCGAAAGTCATATAAAATAAAATATTTCAGGCATAACTCTCACATGAAGCACTTCACATTTGCCAGCGATATCAAAGAAAACAAAATTAACACATATTTTGAAGTACTTAAAAAGGCAAAATAATTGGGACATGGAGAAAAAGAATGCAAAAATTGCAAAAATAAATATTCTGAAAGGAGTCTGGTCTCTTGAGGAGACCAGTATTGCCATACAATCATAGCTATGAAAGGCTCAACATGGATTTCTATAAATATTGTTTATTTATTTAACTATTTATTAAATGTATATGCTGTCCATCCCTCTGTCACATAATATTGTTGTTACAAAAAGACACTACTTAGAAAAGATGTGTAAATTCAGCTTTCACTGACAGTATGTTATAAAACATGTTTCTGTTTGTATATATTTATGGGCATGTCTGCACATGTATTGTGGGATACCCATTAAACCTACAATATTTGTTTGCTTTTTATGGCTGGCCTCTAATCTCTCGAAGTGACTCTGAGTGACAAAGAAAATTTAAAAATTAAAAATAATTAAAACAATACAAAAAATAAAATACATAACAGCTGAAAATAAATTTCCATCATGATGTATTATTATTAGTATCACAAAACAGGTCCCTGAACACACTCAAGGCCCTGGGCCTGGCAGAAACTTAAGAACTTATGTCATTTCCAAGAGAGAATATTCCATAAGATGAGTGCTACAGCAGAAAATGTATGTCTTCTAGGCTTCATCCATTGACATGCCTTAGCCAATGGACGCATTGTCCATCCTTCCTGACCAGATTGGTTCAGTAGAAACAATTGGGGAAGACAGTCCCTCAAGTAATACAGTCCCAAGCTTTAAAGGTGCAACCAGCACCTTGAATTGCACAGGAAGCAGACTGGCAACCAATGCATTTCCCAGAGTAGAGGTGTTTTACGCGCAGAATAATTGGTCTGATTTACTACCAGTGCTGTGTCTTCTGCAGCAGTTGAAGCTTCCAAACGTTCTTCAAGAGTAGCCCCATGTAGAGTACATTGCTGTAGTCCAGGCAGGAGGTCATGAGGACATGAGTGTCAGTGAGCAGGGCCTTCTGGTCAAGGAATGGGTGCAACTGGCACCCAACCTGAAGGTGTGCAAGGTTCCTCCTAACCATGGCTGCCAGTTGTTTTTTGAGCAGAAGTCTGTGAATCCAGGAGGATCCCCAGACTGTGTATCTGAAACTGTGCCACCTCGTCCAAGACCAATGATAAAAAGTCCCCAGCCCCAATATTTGCATATAATGCATCCTTATGCTTTACCTAGCACAGAACATAAACTATGATTATGTCTTTGTTTTTATGCAAATAAATGGCATAGAAGGAATTTGTCCTTATACTTTCCGGAAAAAAAATTGATAGAGGCTATGCATCAGTTGTATTTTTAATAGCATTAGTTTATAGTATTATAAACTACAGGTGATGAAGCACTGTGTCTTTTTACACAGATAATAATTAAGAGGAATTTTCAGGTCCAAGTTGCAGTAACGCATTAGACAGTTTTACGTGAGGGAAAGCTTCTGGGGCAAATTATCTTTTACTTCCAAAGGAGTCGTAGCAAATAAGAGAGGAATAATGCAAAATCCCAAAATAAAACACAAACCAGTGCTGTCTACCTTAGGTACATGTTGATATTTGTTTCCGCTTTTTGCACTGGAGTTTTATTAAGATGTTCTTGCATGAATTAGGGCCATGGTTATGTGTTATTTGTGTGGGTGATTCTATTTTAATATATGTTCCTATTTTCCATTTTAGTATACCACCTGCTATATATGTTGTCTATGACAGGAGGTGTGTAACTATTCTGCATATCCAAAATAAATAAATAATGCCAATATTAAGAGATAACAGAACACCAAATACTTAAGTTTTGGATCTTGATATTCTAATTGCCCCACCTCATTTAAGCCTGACATTGATTGGCAATCCTTAATGGTTTTCCTTCATCACATTTTTTTCACACACTTACCCAACAGTGGTAACAAATGGCTTCATTTGAAAGAGAAAGATAACTGCATAACTGGCAGAAAAATAACTGAAAATATGAATTTACTAGACTCCAGACTTGCATACTTCAGTGGTGTTTGAGGCTTTAATGAACACATAATTTTTATGAACCTAGTTGCTTTTGGGAGCATTATCATATTTTGAAAAAAAATGCAAATAATATCAAAAATTACAGTTAAGTTTTAATGGGAAAGGTCACCTTATACATTCTTCATAATCTATTCACTAATAAAAATGGGAACAAGAAGCTGTACAATTTCTTACAGCTGATAACATAAACAAATGTTTTGAAATTGATAACATAAAAAAGTAAAAATGTCTTTTACTTAGATAAAAAAATGAATCTAAAAATAGGTTTTTTCCAGGTGTACTGATTCCAGGTATAAGCTGATAAACTGACTATTAATGCTTTCATGTTGTAACATATGTTGACCAGCTCACATGGCAGAATCAAAACCCATATCCCAAGAGTAGAGGGAATTGCTATATCTTATATTGTATTGATCTCTGCAGATTCAATATCTAACCATTGTTATTGTAAATAGGAGAATTGTGGGGTGAAAGTGGATGATAAAACAATGATGTTGCAAAACCAGATTTCTTCCTTATATGTCATGGAACCTGAGATTTTGATTTGACATAATTAGAATTCTATCAAAATATTTTCATTGAGCTCTCAAGTCAAACAAACCATCTTTCTCCAATATATTTTGAGTGCTTTAGATGTTCCAAAGAGCTGATTCTTAGGCAGTTTTTCCCCTACCCTGTTATGTAGTTTAGACAATACAGGGAATTAGAATTAATTATTTCCATATCAAGTGGCCAAAAAAGATGTTAACAAGATGACTATAGTTGTGTCTTGAGACTGTTTTCCCAATAATATTGAATGGATATTACTGGATGGGCGGGATATGTTGCATGTAATATGACTCCGATTGCCCTCTGTGTGTTGGTAAAGGGCGTTGGTACTTACCTGATACGCCCATTCTCTGTGAGCTGTGAAGAGCATCCAGAAGTGGGAGGTGCTTCAGTCTCTTCTGGAAAGGCTAGGCTTAAAACTCCGGGATGCTCCTCCTCCTCCACGGGACACCTCTTCAGCGTCCCCCAGTTTTGCAAAGATTGAGTGCCAAAGTATGGGACTCATCACCTAATCTAGATCCCTGACTGGAATGGAACCCCACCAGATGGAAAGAAATGGATGGGGCTGGATGCTCTTCACAGCTCACAAAGAACGGGTGTATCAGGTAAGTACCAACGCCCTTTCTCCCATGAGCTGTTCAGAGCATCCAGAAGTGGGACATACCAAAGCTTGGCCTGTCCTTAGGGAGGGACTCCGTCTGGATCAAAATCAACTCCTAAACTCTATGGACCCTCTGCAGGACTCTTCTGCCAAATGAAGCGTCTGCTAAAGCGTAGACATTAATTTTATAATTTCTGACAAAGGGCGATGGTGAAGCCCAAGTCGCCACTCTGCAGATTTCGTCTAAGGAAGCCTGAGTGGCCCATGCTGCTGATGTTGCCGCACTTCTTGTCGAGTGGGCTGTAATGCCCTTAGGAACTGAGATGGACTGGCATTCGTAACTTTTAGCTATGGTGGCTCTCAACCATCTACCAATGGTTGTCAACAACACCCTGTGTCCTAAAGTGGATGGGTTGAAGGATAGGAATAGAGCCTCAGATTTTCAAAATGCCGCCGTGCGGTCTAGATAGATGCTTAATGCTCTTCGAACGTCAAGTTGATGCTCCAGTCTATGAGATGGTTTCGGACAAAAATTTGGAAGCACCAACTCCTGCGCTCTGTGGAAGGCTGAATTTACTTTAGGGATGAACAATGGATCCAATCTGAGAACCACTCTGTCTGCATGAAACACGCACAGGTCCTTTCTCGTCAACAATGCTGCCAACTTGGAAATCCTCCTTGCTGATGTGATCGCAATTAAGAAGACCACCTTATATGTCAGGAATTTGAGACTAGCGGTTCTTAAAGGCTCAAACGGGCCAGTTGTAAGTGCGGTTAACACCTTGTTGAGCTCCCAACTGGGATAGTGGTGAATTACAGGAGGTTGTAAGTTTGCAGCACCCTTAAGAAAGCTGCGGACATGTGGATGGTGCGCTATGGAACGAAGGTCATCCCAGGATATCACTGAGGCTAAGGCCGCCACCTGTCTGCCTAAAGTATTTGAAGATAGGCCCTTGGTCAACCCCTCTTGTAAAAAGTCCAATAATTGTCCTATTGATGGAGTAGTTGGGTCGATCTTAGGTCCCGGCACCAGCGACAGAAGCGGACCACGTGGCCTTGTATATACGATTTGTTGAGGACCGTCTGGATGCTTGTATGGTGGCAATGGCATTCTCTGAAATCTGTTGGGTCCTTAAACAGTTCCGTTCAACCTCCATATGACTAGGCTGAGCCATTGTGGGTCTGGGTGAAGTACCGGCCCTTGCGAGAGGGAAACCCTTAATGGTGGAATTTTCCAAGGTTGTTCTCTCAACAGCTCCTTAGTCCACGAACCATGTTCTCCTGGGCCAGTAAGGGGCGACCAATATCAGTTCTGTTCGTTCCTCCAATAACTTCTGGATCAACTTGGGTATTACAGGGAGTGGAGGAAATGCATATAGAAGTTTGGGAGGCCACTGACATCGCAGAGCGTTGACGGCCTCCACCCCTTGAGTCAGGTACCTTGAAATATACCAGGGCAATTGGGCGTTGAGGGGAGAGGCCAATAGATCGATCACTGGTTGCCCAAACCTCCGCACTGCTTCCTGGAAGAGAGACGGGTGTAGGCGCCACTCTGCCTGATTTATCGAGGCCCTGCTGAGCCAGTCCGCTTGTGTGTTTAAGGCCCCTGCTATGTGCTCTGCCTTGAGTGACAACAGATTGGCCTCGGCCCACTTGAACAACCTGGCCGTCTCCAGCATCAGAAGTTTGGAGTGGGTACCCCCCGTCTGTTTACGTGGGCCTTGGTTGTGATATTGTCTGTCAAGACCAGAACGTGGCATGATTGGAAAAGGGGTAGAAAACTGCGTAACGCCAGATGAAGTGCTCACAGCTCCAACAGGTTGAAGCTTTGTGATTGTTCAGAAATAGTCCAAATTCCCTGTGCAGTGTGGGATTGGAAGTGAGCTCCCCATCCTACCAGGCTGGCATCGGTTGTGATCGTTGCCCTGCAAGGTTCCTTAAAGGACACCCCTTGTTTATCGTGTTTTCCGACCACCAGCGGAGCAATTGGAGAACATTGTGCGGTAGCTTTATCGGGATGTTGGAGTGGCTCTTCCAGATCACTGGAAAGGTAGCAGGAACCATTGCAGATCTCTAGAATGGAATCGAGCCCAAGGCACAATGGAAATACAAGAAATCAGTTTCCCTAACAATTGAGACAGAACTGCCAGGGAAACCCTCTTTAAGGCTCTGATCTCTCTGGCCAAAGACCAGATACTATTCAACCTGTCCTGAGAGAGAAAAACCTTGCCCTCCACGGTATCTATCACTGCCCCTAAATGAACTAACGTAGTTGAAGGGATCAAATGGCTTTTATCCCAATTTATGGAAAAGCCGTGACCTTGAAGGGTCTCCAGAATAATCTTGGTATCCAAATTTGCTTGATGTCTAGAAGATGACAAAATGAAAATATCATCCAGATAACATCGTAAACGAATAGATTTGATCCTGAGGGAAGCCGCCAAAGCTGCTAGGACCTTGGTAAAAGTCCTAGGGGTCGAAGCCAGACCGAATGGTAGGGCGATATATTTGTAGTGCCGATCACAATAGCAAAATCTAAGGTATTTGTAGTGAGCAGATCTAATTGGTATATGTAGATAAGCCTCTGTCAGATCTATAGAGGTTAGGACATCGTTCTCTCTGATGCTGAGCAGAATGGACTGGAGAGTAGTCATTTTGAATTTTCGATAAACCAATCATCTGTTCAGACGTTTGAGGTCCAGAATTGCCCTCCAGCCCCCTGAACTCTTTGGGACCACAAACAATAGAGAGTAATAGCCTTGACCCCGTTGTTCAGATGGGACCTCTCTAATGGCCCGAATATGCAGAAGATGATTGATAGCCTCCTGCATCAACACTCTCTTAATGAGGTCCGTGGACCTAGGGCTCCTAATGAAAAAGTTCGGAGGGGAGGATTGAAACTCTAGCGCCAAACCAAACCAAACAGAGTCCCTGACCCACGCATCAGAGGTGGAGCTGTCCCATTGATCAGCAAACAATTTTAGCCGCCCTCCAATGGGAGCTGCTGTCAAGGACTCACTTGGGGCAATGAAAAAAATTGGCCTCCGGTACCTCTGGGGTTTCTTCTGTTTTGGCCTCCCCGCTGACCTCTTCCGGAAGATTCCGACCTATCCTGTTTAAAACTGGGCCTGTAGCCTGATGTGCTTTGCGATCTGGGAACGTATGGGACTTGATAGTAGATCCGAAAGGAACCTCTTCGAAATGACTGGGAAGTTCTGTTTTCAGACCTCCGAAAAAGAGGAGGAAGCACTTTTTTCTTGTTTCTATTCTCAATAAGCAGGGGCTCCAACACTGCCAAATAATTTATCCCCCAATATTGGGGCTGATGCCAGCTTGCATTTATGCTTCGTATCAGCCTGCCAATGTCTGAGCCATAGCAGTCTCCGTGCTGATATGTGAGATGCTATGGCTCTAGATGAGAATTTGACTGCATTAAATGTGGCGTCAGCGGAGAATTCTGCTGCTGCAATAATCTTAGTAATGTCCTGGTGGGCTCTGACATTTGATGCCGACAATATATCCCTCAAGTGGAAGATCCATCGTAGGGAGGACCGTGTAAAAAAGGACGCAGCTGTAGCTGCCCTAATGGCCCAGGCATCAGAAACATGAGCCCTATGGAGTGCCAACTCTGCTCTCTTTTCCTCCGGTCTCAGGGCTTCCTCGGCCTCGTTGGGAAAGGTTGAAGAAGAGGCCAGTGCCACAATGGGCTCATCCACCTCTGGCGTTTTGAGAAAATTTGAAAACTCTGGTGCCAAATTATAATATCGTTTATCGTACCCTGTTGGGGCTGGGTAGGATGCTGCTGGTGCCCATTGATTTTGTACTAATTCAGCAAACATACGAGGGACAGGAATAGTTTCTGCCTCATTAGCCGGTTGTGAGAATATTAGATCCTTGGATTCATCCTGAGACCCTGTTGACAATGGATGAGGGCTTGATGTGCCTAGTTTAGCGGTGTTCTTTGCTTTGAACAGTAAAGATTTAAAGAGGTGTGGACAAAAAAGGCCAGAAAAGGTAGGTTGTTCTGGAACGAGGCCTTCGTCATCCGACATTCCTCACTCTAGTGGGTCAGCCTCTGACAACCCCAAGTCCATCTGATGGATTGACCCCACCTCCATGGGAACATCCTGGTCATCTAATTCCACCTCCTCCCAAAGACCCTGGGCTGGTATGTCAGGGATATTGGGGAATACCTGAGTTTGATGATGTCCCATATGCACAAAGGATCGAGCAGACAGGGATCCCGCTTCCGAAGTAGCCGAAAAGTGTCTTGTCCGGATGGATTGCTGAACTCCAGCCGCAATGCCCTTTTGTATGGCCATCTCCATCCATTGTCTCATTTCGATGGGAATAGTCTCGGGTAATCCCTCCTCCTGTCTTGGTGGCTGTAGGGGTGAAGGTTGCCTCTGGGATTTGCCGGGCAGTGCTCATTGGAGGAGATATGCCTATGGGAGGCTGTCCAGAAATAGCTTGTCTGGGCTGGGTGAATAAGTCCAAGGGTCCCAACAATGTACTTGGGCCCTGATCCGATTGTTGTGTCATAGCCATCTTGTCCGCCTCCCTGGCCCATTTCTGCCACTGCCTTTCCAAGGCTTGGTGACGTCTATGGGCATCCTTATCTGCTGCCTTAGAGGCCTTTTGGGGGCCCACTGACTTATCTCGGGACTTATTTGTCTTGGAGCGGAAGATGTTGTCACCTTCCATTGTGGAGGACTGAATCTCGTGTCTCTAACTTTATTATTATTATTATTATTATTATTATTATTATTATTATTATTATTATTATTATTATTATTATTATTTAGGGGTGGTGCCTACCCCTGTGGTTGAAAGTAGGGTGCTTCTCCAGGAGTGTAAGTCTATATATATCTATATATCTATATACAAACACACACACATATATATGCTTAAATCTATATGTAAGTCCGTATATATGGGAAACAGTATCTAAGTGTCCCCAGCAAGGGAAACCCCCCAAGCGCTCCAAGCAAGAAATATTCAGGATCCCTGGTCCCCAACAAGGGAAACCAGCTATACAGGTCCTGGATGGATCCTTTCCTGTCAAAAATGTCCCGCTGTTTGAAATGGCACTTGAGGCTTCACTCCAATGTAACGATCCAAAAGCAATTCCTGTTTAAGGACTAGCCTGCTTATCCAATGCCAGCAGGCTAAGAGAGAAATAATCCCAGGAAAGTAGAGTGCCCTGATCCCCAAGAAGGGAAACCAGCGGGGAATGGCGCCTGTAATATTTTGGCGTGAACTTGAAGCCAGCCGTTTAAAAAGGTGGGAAGGCAGAAACTCCGATGTTCAATGCCTGAGCAGTTTAACAAGCCGCTGCTGCTGACTCTCCAAAATGTCAGACAAATGATCCTGTAAAGAGAAGTGAGCCGCGGCTGCGAGCATTCTGGCAAGATCGCAAAGATAAGACAATCGGGGAATTAGATAGGCTAATTGCCTGAAGCGGCAGTCTCAGACTGCCTGCGAAGTGGCGGGCTCTGCCAGTCACAAAGAGCTGCTCTCAACTGATCAGGGTGATAACCTAATAGAGCCACAAGCTTTGAAATCGCCAGATTAATAGGGGGAAAAATTTGCAAGCTGAATTAACCCAAAAGCAAACCTGAATCTTGACTAGCTGAATCAGAAACCGTTCCAGTCAGGGAGTGCACAACCTCTTACCACGAAGGCTGAGCTAAAACTGGGGGATGCTGAGGAGGTGTCCTGTGGAGGAGGAGGAGCATCCCAGAGTTTTAAGCCCAGCCTTTCCAGAAGAGACTGAAGCACCTCCCACTTCTGGATGCTCTGAACAGCTCATGGGAGAATATATATCTATGTTGACTCTGATTTCTGTGAATGAAAATGTTTGGCAATCTTTTACTAGCTGCTGTTTCTCAGTCACATCAAGAGCTGGTTTTAATTTACCCTCCTTGGATTTTGTTCACTCAGAATACTGAGCCAAGAGCTTTGTGATAATTTTTTTATATATGCTGAATGTGGATGATTTTCTAATGTTATTGCAGAACTTGTGCCCGTAACTTGCAATGCTAAGAAGTAGGTTCAAATTTTGCTTCAGCCATGAACTCGCCCAGGTGGTAGATAATGGGGAGGACCAACAAATTGTTGAAGGGGTGAAAGAGCTACTTGCCATCTGTGCCTAAATTAATTTCCTGCATTCATATGTGGTAGAAAGCAATTGGTCCATCATTACTACTGTGGAATAACCCCCAGATTTACATAGGAGGATTTTGTATAGAAACTGGCACATCACTTTTTCTTTCTCGGACTCAAGCATCATGGATGGACTCTGGAGATTACAATGTTAACCCACCTTAGAAGATTGTCCAAGGATAAATGACAGTGCAATCCTATGCATGACTTCTCAGATATAACAGCAGTAATCACTTTAAGCTTGGCTAGATTAAAGGGAGGATTAGGCAGATTCATGGCGAAGTCATCAGTGGTTGTAAGTCACAATGACTGTTAATTACCAGAAGAACCAAATGCAGGATGTCTCTGAGGAAAAGTTCCCAGAGAGCAGAAAAGAGAAAGTGCTGTTACACTCATGTCTTGTTAGCTGTTTTCCTAATATCATCTAGTTGGCCCCAATGGGATGCTGGACTATACAGATCTCTAGTCTGATCCAGCAAGCACATATTTTAAAATTATTTCTCAGACCAGATCATCAATTCCCAAAATTCACAGCCAATGAGATGAGTGACAAATTTCCTCTACCTTCCCTCGACAGACAGACAGACATATAACTTTAAAAGCTGCTCTTTGCTGCATTAAAATGACTCTAGTGAAAGAATGCATTAATTAAACCAGAATAAATTCTGCTTTGGAAAATGAGGTGAGGGATGCAGAGATTTGCCACTGCTATACTCCTCTCAGCTGCCAAGGTAGAATTAAAATCCTGATTCTGTTTATAAAGAAGCTTAAAAGCTGGCGACAAAGTCCATTTATATGAGTTATAATTGCACAGTTCAAATACTGGCTGGTTTACGTAAGGGTAATTAGAATCACAATTGACCTTTGCATAAATGTAGGGTTATACTTAATTTTAGCCAGAAGCTTTTAAAACATGAATTTAAATATTGCTCATGGTTTATGGCTTCTAATGAATTTTTCTCTCTACCTTTTTAAAGAAAAAAATTATACTATCCTCAAAAGGATATGCACTTTGCTGTATTCATAACCATAATGCTACATAAGAGATTAAGAAAACTATTACCTAAAAATAATGCTGGAACAGAATACTGTACCAGATGTGGAAGTACAGGTAAAAATGACTGGTCAATCTATACAAGTTTATCCTTGTCTAGTGACCCAATATAACCATTTTTTTTCTTGCATTTCCATCAAATGAAAATATTAGTCCAGATTTTTGTTGTGACTCAGTAGATAACTGTTAAAATGCTAAACCCATCTTCTCCAACTTGGTGTCTTTCAGAACTATGGGACTTCATTGTTTAAGAATGGTGACATATGCATTTTGCAAGTTTGCAACAGTTTGCAAGGCTGGAGAAAGCTCCATTAAACAAAGCATTTCCAACTGGATTGTAGATGCATATCTGTAAAAATTCAAGAAACAATCAAACACAGCAAAGAGATACTAGAAAACTCTAATTATTTGATGCCATCCAGAGGTCATTTGGATATTTACAGCCAAAATATTGCATACCAACTTACAGTGGAAATAAATAGTGATTTTGCAAAACCATAATCACAGTGTTCTAATGGGTGAAAATCAGAGGTGGTATTCAGCAGGTTCTGACCAGTTCTGGAGAACCGGTAGCGGAAATTTTGAGTAGTTTGGAGAATCGGCAAATACCACCTCTGACTAGAAATTTTACAGTATCCTTCCTCTGCAATGCCCACCAAGCCACGCCCACAGAACCAGTAGTAAAAAAAATTGAATCCTACTGAGAACATCACACTTTCCTTCCTCGGTGCCGGATTTTAATTGAAAAGTTAAAATGTGAATATTTAAACCAGTAAAAATGATTCAAGTTTAAAATTAAGAAGATACTAGACAACCTGTGCCTCATTGGATCATAGTTTCAGATATATTTCCTTACCTAAATGTCTGGTTATTCTCAATCATTCCAAATGTGCTTTTCAAAATGCAACTGGACTTTCTTATTTTTTTTTCTTTGAAAATGTTTCTATTCTCATCCAAAACTATTCTCATCTTGGATGAGAAGCAAAACATTTTCAGAGAAAAACAAAGAAAATCCAGTTGCATTTTGAAAAGCACACTTGGGATTCCTTATCTAAACCTAAAATTGAATTTCCTTGTGGGAAGCTTGCAGGGAGCATCAGAAATCTTCCTTCCTTCCTTCCTCCCTCCCTCCCTGTTCTTGCCCTTCCCTCCCCTTCCTTCCCTCCACTCCCTGTTCTGCCCTGCCAGCAGGTAAGTGGCAGCTGCTGTGTGAGGAAGGAGAGATGGATTGCAAGGCTGGCTGGGACATTGTCCGTGAACATTGAAAATGAAGATCATGTGATCACAGCAGCAGCCTGTAGCAATGAAATAGCCATAACTTCCCCAAATTCCATTCTTTTGTGAGTCATGGATCCTGGAAGTTAGCCTATTTGAGTACCTTGTTTCATAAATTGTTGCCCTATATTGCACCATTTCCCCTTGTTAAAGGACATGACATTGAAAGTTTTAGTGGCATGTTGAGATACAGCTAAGCTGGCAATGTTCTATATATTCTACTCTAGAAATCTTTTGAGTATGCCTACAAATTTCTTTCCGCTTTCTGCCTCAGTCCTCCAGGTAAGAAGTTATAAACTGAAGGAGGATTAAACTGGAAATGGTCTTGAAATATCCAGAGCCAATTTATATTTTAGTGTTGCATATAACTTATAATTTCAGGTCAGGTTGGGCTACAAATGTCTGCCTCATCTGAAGTTTATCTATCCAAAACTAATATATTTCTAGGGACTATTTTCAGGCTACTTTATCTTGCCTAATACCTATTTGTCAAAGTTGATGTTATTAATTCTTCTTAAATGTGATTTTTTAAATTATTATTTTCAGAGTTATTTGCGTATTTAGCTAGGTTTTTTTTCCTGTGAGTATTTAAAAGTTCTACAATTAATAACCCAGAGGACATGGTTAATTGGGCAGTGTTACAGATGATGCAACTATTTATTAATTCAAAGGGAAGTCAACACTGAATGGAAAATGATCCACCCCCTTAAAAGGAAGATGAGATATATAATTGGAATTAATGACAAATTAATTGCCTGCACAATAAGCTAACCATTTATAAAATTAATCCTTCATGCATTTTTACATACAAACCCTTTTCTTATATGTACATATTCCATAGCTAACTATATGTAGATATTCACATGATAAACATACTAGAAATCTGAGTTTAGCAAGCATAAATCTAAACATACTTCCTTTTGTAACTCATTTCACTGTTTTTGGTAGTTCCTTGTTTCAAGTAGGTATACATAGGCTGCATCTCTTCTGGGATAGAGAGGTGGATCTGCTTAGGCCAACTTAATCCATATCAACTGGGGTAAAAATTAAGAGATCTCTGTAAACATTTAGTTGTTTTTTTCCCTTTCTCCTTGCAATGAGCAGGTAAAATGATTTTATGGCGGTCTGCAAAGACAAGGAAACCTATATACCTTGAGTTCAAAAGCTCTAAGTGCCAAAAAAGCATGCTTAGGATTTCTGGTCCAGTTCAGTTGGCTTGCTATATCCCTTGATCCTCTCCTTATACATCAGGTGAATGTCTACACTGGATAGTTTCTTTATCCATCCAGACTTTCCACAGATTGGAGATCTTTCTGCACAATCATATTTTTCGCAAATATGATGCAGCTTTCCTCAGTCATGGTAGAGAAGGCCCACATCCCCAATAAAAAAGTCCAATTAAAGTTCAGGCTGTAGGTCAAGGCAAAAAAAAAATCACAGAAAATGAAAAAGCTAAATTGCCCAAGAACTTTTGAATTCAAACAGACAAGCACCTCTCACATAACACCCCAGACTTAACAATTAATGCTAAGAAAGACAAAAAAAAAAGTCTGGATAGTGGACGGGCAGTATCCAGACTATGGAGAGCAAGGTAGAAGAGAAAGAACTGGATAAATTTTAAAAATACAATATCTGCAAACAAAGAAGTAAGACGACTTTGATAAAAGAAAGCATAGATAGTACTATTAGTAAACAGCTAGTCCTCAACTTACAACCAGTTGCTTAGCAACCATTCAGAGTTAAAATGGATCCCCCAGAAGCTATTTATGTTTTGAAATTATAGCCACTGCAACATCATGTTCATTTGCTCTTACGACCAACTGCAGGGACACTGCATCATCCTTCAGGTTATCTCCTCTCCATCCCATGCCACTGGTCTCTGTAGGGCTAGGACTGTTTTTTTCTCCTCGCCCTGTGTCCCTGAAAGGCTTGGGGCCTGCTTTCCATCCTGCCAGATCCCACCCTTCTCACCAGCCCCAGTCAGTTAGTTTTAGAAGAACTCTGGAGCTCATGTTAGAACCAGTCTGTCCCTAGGCCACATGGTTTCATCCAAGAAGTGGATGCCATTTTCAGAATGGCCAAGGAGCACTGAGGAGTGGAGTGGCCTGCCGTCCTCCTCTAACATGAGCTCTAAAGTTCTTGAGATGCTCCAAAGATAATTTTGCAATTGGTGACCAGAGTGTAGGACCCAACAGAGTAGGAAGCAATCCCAAGGCCTTCAGGGAATCTGGTGTGTGTGGGGTCTGTGGGGAAGCAGGCCTAAGGGTTTATGGGGACCCCAAAGAATGGGAAGTGGAGCCTTGGCTGTCTCAGAGGAGTGAGGGAGGCCTACCCCTTGCAAGCAGGCAGGCCACCCCCCAGTCCTGAGGCATCCAGTGCTCTGCTTAACAACTTGTGGTCACTTAACTTGTGGACTATAACTTGTGGACTACCTGTAAGTGCCTTGGATGCAATCCCAAAACAACTGGACCATTTGAACACCATTGGCATTGACGACATGACCATCAGTCAATTCAAGTCTGCAGATAGGAGGAGGAAACCATACTTCTAACAACTAATAGAATCAGTAGGTGGTTCCTTTGCCGATTTCCCAGTGTAACAGAGAAATGTCTGAATATATCCTAGAATATATTATGGTGCAGATGTCTTCACAGATAATGCTCAGTTTTTAATCACTGCATAAAAAATTTGGGTTATCCATTTTCACTCTGATTCTTTAGTTACCTGTAATTGTCCCCAGGAAACTAAATTAAGCACTGAGAAAGGAGGGCAGGAACATGTGACAAAAACAATCAAACATTAAGCTTTGGGGCAAAATCTTAGTTTTTCTTTTATTTACTGAGGCATTTAACAACTTTACAGAAATCTGGTCTAGAGAAGCTTCCTTCTGCATTCCTTCTACTCATTGTTGCATAACCTTCACTTTAGAAAAAGAAAAATCCAAATGCATGATTAACAATATCCTTCCACTTTTCTAAAACATACCAAAGACCTTAGCAGAAAATGTCAGGAAGTTGGCTAGCTTAATTATATTGCTCCAAGTCCAATAATTTGTAGAAATTCCAAAGTGATGTCCAGAAGGACAAAATATGGAAACAGCTGGATCAGGAAAGGAAAAAATGACAGATTTATATACAATAATTTGCCCGATCACTTCTAATGAGTTTCAGCAAGAAGTGTGAGCAAATTTTATTATTGCAATCTGGGCCCTGCTGTGGGCTTGGTTGTTGTTCTTTGGGGAGCTCTTGTTTTCTTTTGAAATTTTTAATCATGATCTTTATTTTAATGTTGGACTAATTTATTCATTCAGATCTGCTGCTTCCAGCCTCCTTGGACCAAGATGTATATAAAAGATAATAAATACAATAATACTAATCGTAGTTTTTGCATGTTTTGGTACTCCTCCCTTCCTTCCTCCCTCCCTTCCTTCCTTCCTTCCTTCCTCCCTTCCTCCCTTTCCTTCCTTTCCATCTATTAGTGAGCATTCTGCCAACAACTTTTATGCATAATCAATAAAGTTTTTAACCACAAAAATCCCAGTGCTACTATGGATATAAATGTAATTCAGGTATAGAAAAGAGAAAAGAACAAGCTGAAACTCAATAAATACTTTCTCAGTGGTTATTTCTGTTTTATTAAATCGATGTGGGCTTGTCACCAGCAACCTGACATGACCCAGTGCTTCTGAAACTGAGCCAGTTTTTTGAAAGCAGCATATGCTGTTCAATGAAGGAGAGGTATTTACCTCTTTTTTTTTCTTTATGGTTAAAACTGGGTGCATCTCATCCTAAATCACATTTTTTTGATCAGGCCTTTATGTAGGGTGTCAGTGGGGTTATTTCATGCAACTCCACTCTTGATTTGGGATTGTTGTTACAGAGTATGCATTTCCTCCATGCAGGCTTGTCACAGTGAATTTTGGGAAACGCACTGCACAAGCTTGCCTTCTCTTGGCAATGCTACATGAATGTCAAACCTCTCATTTCAAAAGGCAGTCAGACCTACTGTACAGCAGCACAGGGGGTGGTGTAGTGCTCTTCCAATACTCCACAGCATACAAACATGAATTTTCAGACAACAGCTGCTGCAAATTCCCTTGACTGTGAAGAATAACTAGCATTATCACCTAGATCATTAAATTGGGTTCAGAAATTGTTGAGGGTCTTCCATCAATTCATCTAAGAGAACTTGACGCCAGCTGGACCCCTTCAGTGAGGACTTGACTTAATTGGCCAATAAGTGGCTGGAAAGGGGGCATGCCATTTGATACAATTACAAGCTGAACAAGCGATTGCAGCAGGGAGAACCACAGAAAGTCCCCTCCAGGTCAGCGCTTTCAGAAAGGGCTAAGTTAATGTCCACTGTTAAGTGGCGAAGTGAAAAATGTTGGTTTCCTTGGTGCTCAGATGCAAGGAGAAGCTGGGTCATTCTTCAGTCGACAGAGAGCACGCCAGAAGTGCTCATTTATCATTGTGTTGGCCTTATTTCTGCCTGGGTAATAGTCATACTCTACCAACTGCTGGCAGTTTCAGAGTTTCCTGTGAACCTTTCATTTTATTGGCATAACTAAAAGATTACCTTACCAGAGCAATCCATCTGCTATAGAAAAACAGAACACTTTCCTTCAAGTTTGTCCCCAGAGTTTTTTCTCTGGAAAGGTTAACACACTAGAATCCACGCTATCTGAGTTTTAGTCTCTAATTGTGAAGTCACATTCTAGATGAGGAAATTGTGGTCTAATATTGTAAGTACAAAGAGTTACATTGCTTCTCTCTTCCAGGTTTTGAAGGCTTTCCCCGTTGGTTGAACAGTAGATCTGTGTATACATATTTTCCCAGGAAGGAAGGACCAGGACATGAATTAAACCAAGCAGATGCTTTTAATTTCTTCAGAATGTAAGTGAGATACAAGCAAATATCAGGATGCTTCAGTAAACTTCAGAACCAGAGGGAGAAAGAGGATGATGCTAGCTAATGTGAAAGATACCTTCTCTCTTATTGTGGCAACTAGAATAGAATAGAGACCAAATTTGTTTAGGGGTTATTAAAATCTGTTAAAAACAGTGGGCAGGAAACAATGATTCCAGTATGTAAATTCTACATGTACCAGTGAAATATAAATGCATCAGAATTTCACCATACTGCACTCATAATTTTGTAATACAGTCGCTTAAAGTGTATTATGATCATAATATCCTATGAGACCAGCTAGCAAGTAAATAATAGTTTGAGGAGCCATCAAGATTAATCCGATACAAATTAAGAAATATCGACCATTATGGAAGGTCCATTTCTTTTTTAAGTCCTTTCAATTCTAAATACTCAATGAGCTCCATTGCTCCAGTTTTGGGCTATTTCCTCCTTACACTGGATTCCTGCTTCATTTTATGGAGAGCTACTTTCAACTATCCAACCCACATCTGTTTCTTTACTGACTGTTTTCTCATTTCCTCTGTGTTGGTAGTCAGCAACCTAGGTGATAGAAAGAGTTCACTATTAGTGGATGGGTGGAAGTTACTGCTTAAAATAAAGTAATGATGCACTCTGCTCTTGAACAGAACTCCTTATTTAAATGTCCATCAAGGCAAGTAATAGAAGAATAGCTATTTTTAAATATGTCCATTCTTCTCCAGAATATCCTAGGAAGACCATGATTTCCTTTATTATCAGAGGAGCCCTGCACTTTGTGTCTTCCTATGACTAATTGGATGGCTCTGACAGGTCTACAAAGCCTATGCATGTTCTATAGTAACTTGTAATGAGAGATTTACTGGTTCTAAAACTGGATGAAACGCATCATCATCATCATCATAAAAAAAAAACTCTGCCAACATTTTCATCTCCATGTACTTCTTGGCCAACATTATGTCTCATAGTAGCAAATGTCATAAATGGAAAATATCTCCTGCATAAATATTTCCTTTTATGCATCAAGAATGAACAATCCCATGTCTGGGCAAAAAAAATATTTTTCCAATCCACCTTCTCCATACTGTGTGTTAATTTAATTCAGCTGTCCATGGTTCTTTGGCTCTTTTTCTAAGTTTAAAAGCTGCAATGTGTTCATAATTCAAAATTCCAGTTCTTCTTTTCCAGCTCCAAGCATCCTTTTCTGAGGTTCAGCAACCAGGACTGTAGATAGTTTTCTAAGCACAACCACGCCATAGCTTTTTATTGCAATATTGACATTTTTATTTTAGACTCCTTGTTTAATGATTCCCAACATCGAATCTGACAGTTTCACAGCAGCTTACATTGGATCAATATTTTCAGTGAGCTGTTTTCTACAGCAACTTTCCTGACCAGGCCGAGCCAGTTCAGACTCTCTTATATGAATTCTTCACATCAGTATGTATCACATTTATGTGCTTATGTCGGGCAGCATTTGCCTTTTTGAAACTCATTTCCTCAGATTCAGAAAGAGATTTCGGTCTCAACACTTGGTGATTATAGGGAAATATCCATGTTGTTTTCTTGATAGCTTTCTCCTTGGCTTGTTACGCCACGTGGTTATATAAAAATGGCTTGCCACTATCTGATGGACTTTTTTTAAATTCTGAGTCAGGTCTATAAACAAAGGGGGGAAAACTAGTCTTTCAGACTTTAGTCTTTGCTGCTTTTAAAGATATTAGCAATGAATTTATCTACATTGCGATACAGGTAGTCCTACAACCACAGCTGAGCCCAAAATTTCTGTTGCTAAGTTTTATTAAATGGGTTTTGCCTTATTTTATGAACTTTCTTGCCATAGGTGCTAAGTGAATCACTGCAGTTCAGTTAGTAACATGGTTGTTAAGTGAATATGGCTTCCCCATTGATATTGCTTGCCAGAAGGTTGCAAAAACTAATTACATAACCGTGATTAGTGCAATTATCTGCAATTATCATAAATATGAGCCAGTTGCCAAGCACCTGAATTTTGATCAGCCTTGAGCCAGTCAGGATCAAACTCCTGGCAGTTGGTAAAATTAACCTGCAATAGTGCATTCTAACCACTGCAACTCTATAAATAAATACATTAAATAAGTAAACAATGCAACCAAGAATTTATTAACAGCCAATTATGATGATCATTCAGAGAAACAAGGCTAAAGTGATGATCAAGATTCCTTCCTCATCTTTCCTATATTAACATTTTATGGATAATTTATTTTTTTTGTTTCTGCAAATATTTATTTATTATTCTATATATTTTTTCTGATTTTTATTAGGATTGCTGTATTTTTATTGTACTTTATCATATGTTCTGGTTGTCATATTTAGGTAGGGTACACACATACAAACATACACACATACACAAATATTATTTCCCCTTAGACTGGTATTTTGGGTGTTGCAGTTCAACACATCTGAAAGATATCAAGTAATGATAGCTGCCCCAGGTCCCACACCTAAATACAATAGGAATAGCCACATGATTCTTATTACTTTGTGGGCTAGATAGAATAAACCAAACAGAAGAAAGCAAATATATTATTATTGTTATTATTATTTAATTTTTAGTGAGATTCACAGCCTTTGGGGCTGGTTGGTAGCTCAACAGCTCAGGGCCTAACCAAGGACTTAAGAACTGTTAAGGTAGCGTTGGAGGATATAAACTGTTCCAAGTAGGGTGGTTTTTTTGTAGAATCAGGGTATTCAAGTCTGATAAATTCAGAATTTCCAAATAGCAAGGTATCCCTTTAGGTATTGCTCCAAGGGCTCCAATTATAATTGGGTTAACACATGATTTCTTTTTCCAAAGTCGCTCAGCTTCAATTTGTAAGTCCCAATCCTTTGTGATTCTTGCTGCATGAATTCAATTCATGCATCACCAGGTATTGCAATGTCTATTATTATTATTATTATTATTATTATTATTATTAAACATTTAGTCAGCCAGATGTTCAGATCAATAATAACAATAAATTTATTTTTATTATACTTATATTCATTAAACACAAAGCTTACTATCATCATCATCATCTAGCTAATTTGGTCTAAAAGTTTATTTAATCTAGCAATATGTTCCCTGATCTGGGACTTCTTAACCTATGACTCTTATCAATCTCAGAAACAAAAATGGCCAATTATCATGGAAGCTAGGAATCGTAGTCTATATCTAGAAAGATTTAAGCTGAAGAAAGCTACCTAAGATGCTATTTCCAGTCACAACCTGCCCAGTCCATGAGGGTAAACAGCTCATTCCTGTTCACTTCTATGTCAATCAGCACCATTTCCAAAATATACCTGATAAAAATATCAATGCTCTAATTGTAGAGAGAACGTTAGGATTAGGGTTAGCTGGGAAATGAATCAAATAGCAATAGCACTTAGACTTCACAGTGCTTTACACCCCACTCTAAGTGGTTTACAAAGTCAGCATATTGCCCCCAACAATCTGGGCCCTCAAATGAATGAATGTTCAGTTATATCGTATCAACCTATTCTTTTGTGCACTTTGAAAAGTAAAGGAAAAATAGAAAAATAGAAAATCGCCTTCTATATATTTTGCAAAAAAACTCTGTTGGACTGAATTGGGTTGTCAGCTGTTGCAGGGGCGTCTATTCTTTAACAAGAGTATTGAAACCATGCGTACAGTACAATATTGTCTCCTGTATACAACAGAGCTGGGAAAACAACATGAAAGTGTCTACAGAGATTTTCAGTCATGGTTGTCCCAAAGGTGCTTTTTTTTTTCTTTTTCAAGAGGCAACTGGACTTCTTGGTTTTTTTTCTTTGAAGATGTTTCACTTCTCATCCAGGAAACTTCAGTTCAGAGCTGAAGAAGCTTCTTGGATGAGAAGCAAAATGTCTTCAAAGAAAAGAAACCAGAAAGTCCAGCTGAAAAAAAAGCATCTTTGGGACAACATGAAAATGTATTATTATCCAAGTGTTTATCTTGTATTGTAACTGTTTTTAATGTTTTATGAGTGTATGATATGGCAGGTATGTATATGTATGTGTAAAGTATCTCTATATCTATCTATCTATCTATCTATCTATCTATCTATCTATCTATCTATCTATCTATCTATCTATCTATCTATCTATCTATCTCCAATAGAATTCAAGCATATCTCAGTAAATTCAGCAAATTATATATATATAATTTTCCCGTAGGCGCTTTTGAGTCAATTATTCAGAGGGCTTCTTACACAGTTCCTGCAAAATGTGTTGTGCATTAATTTTGATTATGTACAAAAACCTACCTCTAAGAAGGTGGGTGGAGAGAAGAAAACCTCTGAATCAGTAATGCTGATAAAATGAGCAACTCTCTTGGGGTTTTGCCAAGAAGCAAGGTACTGGACAAAATTAGAATCTTGTAGCTAAGGCTATTCATAATGTCATTAACATAAAGGCAATTAAATGAGTTTTTAACCTATCACCTTTTATTATTATTAATGAACATTAGGAGAACGCAGGAGATGAAATTGGTAATTATCTCCGCACCAAGCTATGCAATAATGTGTTTAAATATAAAAACAAAACAAATGATTATTGTTCGTATTTTCAGTCGGTGGAACCCCAAGGAGCAGCTCCATCAGATTTAATCACATGGTATTACAACAAGAGGGTTAATTAAATGAGGGCTCCACTTTCACTTGGATGGGTTATTTCACTTAATGTGGAATCAACAAGCTCCACATATATTTGCAAGTATTTTCAGCATCTGTTTGTCTTCCCTCTTTCCCTCCCTCCCTCTGCTATATCATTTTCATTGCTTTTGCAAAACCAGAGCCTTTGGAATCAATGGTCTTATCCAATGGAAGGCCACTGAAAATCAAACAAAACTCGGTTGATATGGCCTAACAATGTTAGATAACAGCTGTAGGAGAGAGCCTGGCCAATCCAGGGGAAGGAATCAAATGGGGATTTAGTCTGGAATCACTATATGAGCACAAGGGGGCAAGTCCAACCCCCTTGAATGCTATTAAACCTTATCTAGTCTCACCCAGATGCAAATTGTCAGTCTGATAAGATTCCAGTGCATAGGCTTGAGCAATAAAATAGCTTTATTTAATTAGGGCAATCGTTGGAACCCTGACAGCAAGCATTGCTGGTGGGGGGGAACCAGAGCTGGTTTTGACTCTTCAGTACCAAAATGGTGTTTCCAATAAAGTTTTGGTTTTGGCATTACAAAATTCCTGAGAGTGCCTACTTTTGGGGGGTTCGCTAGTCAGACCGTTGACATGTAACAGCTCAGGCAGGAATACTGCTGCAATCCTTGGTGCTCCCTAGAATCAACTTCAACCAAGAGCACAAACTGATAATAATCAGTCCATCAATCTGCTTCTTCTCCAACACCCCAGCTATCTCCAGCTATACATCAAGGTCCCTGGTTTTGACCCAATGGACCATAGTATCTCCCAATACTAATAATCCCAATTTTAAAAAAAGAAGCATCAGCAATCATGATATATTACCAAACAACATGCATCATCAGATGGAAAGCAAACCAAGAAACACAGGGACTGTAAAATATACCGGGAAGTTTTAAAAAAGACTTAGAAAGTTGTAATAGCAAACTACCTCTGTCTTGTTGCCACAAAATTATATTGACATATCCATGGAGTCATCAGGAGACATTGACTCAAAGAAGATTTTTTTTTTAATTGATGGATATTTTTCTGGGCAATATTGATCAGATTTAGCAGAAGTAGAAGAATAAAAACACAGTGCCATCAAAACCTTGATAGAATTGAATCTAATATGATGCTCAGAATCAGTGAGTGAGAAATCTGCTGTCATTCTGGATTATTCAAGTATCAGTTCTGGCATTTTGTCTGACTTTACAATAGAAACTTTACAAGAATCCATGTAAACACTGGCAATGGGATTGTCTTATTCTAGATGTCAATGTTTTGGAATAGAAGCTCAGGCAGTGCACTTAACTATACAATGTTTGAGTAAAATATATTGGAAAGGAAAGCCAGTCCAAACTGGTTCTTGACTTATGTGATCCTTGACAAACCAATCTATTTGCCCGCAAGATCAATGGGATTGTAGACACTGAATTCAGCAGGCAGAAGATAAAATCCCAATTGCCTTTAATCGAGTAAGATTAAAATAAGATGGGACCTCTTGTCTTGTAAAGATGTATTGGAGTCCAGCAGGGTGGAAAATAGCTGAGGATTTTTAAAAGACAGTATAATTAAAGCACAGCAGATAATAAACACTTGGAAGGAAAAGGGGAGACAGAAAGCTGAAAGAACATAATGATGTTAATATAGTTTCATGGGGTACCGTTCAAAGATCTAAGGTTTTTTTTTTCTAATCTTGTACAGAAATTAATGAAGATTGGGGGTCAAACTCAATTACAGAATCCATTATGATTCATGCAACTTCCCGAAAAGAACAAATCACTTCTGCACAAACACATTAAAAGCAAACACAAAAAAAGGATGCTGCCCTCTATACTTATATAGTAAGAAGAAAGACATATAAAGACATTTTCATCCGTTGCAGTTGACTCCCAAATGGGCCAGAAATTATAAAAAGTCTTTGAAGTGAATTTTTGCTGACAACTTGGAGGTAATTAACTTGGGAAGATCAGCAAGGAGAACACATAAGGCAAATGAGCCAGAGTTAAATAACAAATGCATTTGATAAAACAAACAGGTAAATGCACAGAGTAAGTAAAGAGTAGCGAGACTAAATAAAGAGATGCCTCTTTAATTCATTAAGCAAATTAGCCAGTTGGCTCAGTAACAAGAACATTCCAAAAGGTTTTGACAGCATCATATAAAAATTCATTACAATAAACAAAACAAAAGAACACATAGCAAATACATTTAAAAAAAAAATCAGTAACTATATTGTACGGAGCCTTTTTTGCCATTTATTCAAGAAGAAATTGTGCGATAGAAATATCTCACCCACCAGTTTGTCATCTTCAAAGAGAAAGTGATTTAACTTTTTAATTATGACCAGCCTAGGAGACTTGGCAGAATCTATCATTGAAGAAATATGTTTTTAAAAATATTGGAAGGAAAATGGGAACTATATATAATTTCCAAATAAAAACAATGCATGAAACCTTCTGCTGAAAGGGATTTCAAAAACAACTCCTTACATGACTTTTCTGAATACAATCAAATCAAAAGATCTAGAGGTTAGGGCACAGGGTTAGAAACCAGGAAACTGTTCCAAAGGTGTTTTTTTTCCGAAGGGCAACTGGACTTTCTTGTTTTTTATCTGAAGACGTTTCACTTCTCATCCAAGAAGCTCCTTCAGCTCTGACAGGATAGTGGGGAATGGACGGATTTATGTTCCTTGCAGACAGCTGGTCATTTGCATCGTTTTAGAGAGTCGTTGAGGCAGTTTGGAGGTTTCTGTCTGTCCTCAGGGTCACCTGAGTAGTGCTCCTGGTTCCTTTAGTCTGCATTTTTTTCCTCTGGAAATCCATTTGTACTCCCCACCATTCCAAGGGTATTCATCCTCCAAAGCACCTTTGGGATAACTATGACCTAGATGACTGAGAATTTCTACAGACTTTTAGCTATGCAATTTGAGATGAACACCCTTGGAATGCTGTGGGAGTAGAAATGGATTTGGGGGGGGGGCGGGGGGGAGATTGCAGACTACAGGAATCAGGAGCACTGCTCAGATAACCCTGAGGACAAAAATAAACCTCCAAGTGCTTCAAGTAGCCTCTGAAAGGATGCAAATGACCAGCTGTCTGCAAGGAGTATAAATCCTTCCATTCCCCACTATCCTGTCAGAGCTGAAGAAGCTTCTTGGATGAGAAGTGAAACGTCTTCAAAAGAAAAAACAAGAAAGTCCATTTGCCTCCTGAAAAAACACCTTTGGGCCAGCCATGACCTGGATGACTGAGAATCTCTACAAACCTGGAAACTGTGAGTTCTAGTCCTGCCTTAGACATGAAAAACAATTGGGTGGCTTTGGGCCAGTCACTGTCTCAGCCCAACTCACTTCAGAGGGTTGTTAATTGTGGAGAAAACAGAGGAAGAGTATTAGATGTGTTTGCTACTTGGAGTTGTTCTAAAAACAATAAAGGCAAGAGAAAGGTAGGAGGCACTTACTGGTATGGGGAGGGATCAAGATAAATCAGACTGATGCCCTTTGTCTACTGACTTTGTGATGTCATATGAATGCTCCATAGTGCCATATGGAGTTTGTGGTACAATACCACACAATTGCCCTCATCATTCTGACTACATTAAAAAAAATATACATCAGCAGCCTTAATATCTACCCTTAAAAAATCCCAGATCAAAAGTTATCACATACTCCAACCCAATCCATTTGGCCTCTTCCTTATCCAGCAATTTATTCTCTTTCCAACTTATTTCAGAGATATATGTATTGATGTTCTTATTTCAATGCAATTCTCATGAAAATAATACACATATAATGGATTCTGTATGGAAGGCACATCAGACAACTGGATAAATTTCACACACAGGCTCTCCACGCCATCCTTGGCATTTGTTGACCAAGACCCGTGTCTCCAGTCTGGAGGTCTTGGATCATGCAGCATCCACCATGCAGAGTCCAGCATTGAATGAATCTCTGATTATCTCAGCCCAGATGAGATGGGTGGGACACATCATCAGAATAGATGATCTCTGTATGCCTCAAAAGTTGCTCTATAGCAGCGGTTGCCAACCAGTGGGCTGCGGCCCACCGGTGGGCCATGAGAAAATTTTGGTGGGCTGCAGAGAAATCTCACCCCCAGAGTACCCCCACAAAGCAATTAACCCAGGATGCGCAGAAACACAAGGCTGCTCAGCCTACATGGCCCATGGGGACCCTCCCCACCCACTCACTCCTTACCCAGTAAACTTGTCTACTAAGTTGCTATTTTTCCTTTTTCTGACTGTCATCTGTTCTGTTGTGCCGAGAGAGTTAGATTAGCTAGGAAGCAGGAAATGGTTGGATTTCTTGCTTTCTAGCTAAGCACAGCCGAACCTCCCTTAGGACTGAAGGTTTGCTTGCAAGCAAATTCAGTGCAGACTCACGGCAAGCAAATTTAATAGACTGAGCTAGCCGATGGCAGATAGATAGATCAATCAATGATTCTGTGAGCAACTCAATCTGCCTGCTTTGCCTGATTTTGGATAAAAGTTGCTTTTTTAATTTAAAAAAAATCAATATTTACATACATGATGTGTTGTGAGTTAATTTTATGAGTTTGCTTGCAAGCAAATTTTGTGTGACAGACTGAGCTAGCCAATGGCAGATGGATAGATTTTTGAATGAATCTGTGATTCTGTGAGCAGCTCAGTCTGCTTGCTTTGCCTGATTTTGGGTAAAAGTTGCTCTTTTTTAAATAAAAAATTCAATATTTATATAAATATTTATAATATTTACATACAAGCCATGCCCAGCAGTATGGCCAGTCACATGACCACCAAGCCACACCCACAAATTAGGCCATGCCCACAGAACCAGTTAGTGGTCCCTGGGATCTAAAATTATGAGTTTGGTGGTCCCTGAGGTCCAAAAGGTTGGCGACCCCTGCTCTATAGTGTATTGAGGTCTGGGATGAGACTAGTGCTACAAAGCTAGTACTTTGAGGTTACAGCGCTACAAAGTGCTACGGTGAAGGAAACCCTATCCCACTATGACATACATCCAAAGAAATTAGAAGCTGCAGTTGCTGGCACAACCTGTGGGCAAGGCCTGCGCTATGCAGCCATCACCAGCTTTGAAGACAAGCCCTGCCAAAAATTAATAGAAAACCACGAGCGGCATCACAGAATAACACCCACAGTTATTACAACAATGGACTTCCGGGGCCTCCATTGTGCTAGACTCTGCCTTCCAGATGGAGACTGCAGAGCCACTCTGTATCCACCAATGAGCTGCTCAACTGAGTGCCCTCTTCTTTGAACCTGAAGGACTACCATATCTATCAGAACAAGATAATTTAACAGACTTAGGCATAGCTATCAAGGGAAATGCTGCTTTTAACCTCCTGTGAAAGATCATTCCAAAATGTCGGTTTCTCCTAGCAACTGAATATATCCATTCAGAGTAAGTTAAAATGAGCTGATCATATTGCTACTAATAGTGCTATTATTCCTACAGGGAGAATGGAAGCAAAATCGTTCATAAGCCTTTGTTCTGTGGTCTTGGATTGAGTCTAAGACAATGCCGAAGACCTGGCTTCCTTTCCAATGTTCATCAGCCGGCAAGCGACACCCTTTCTCTTCCTAGGCATCCCATTGTAGAGTGCATTACGGCAATCATTCCTCAGAATTTCAAAAACATAGATAATCGTATTTGACAACTATTAACACACCAGTTAACATGGGGTTGCCCTTGAAAAGTATTTGTAAGCTGCAGCTGGGTCAAATGTGGCAGCCTGAGCAGTGATGAGTGTGTGCAGTTACACTCCAATAACCTCTCTGCTCTGGCGTTCCATTGACTACTGGTTGGCTTCTGGGTACAGTTCAAGGTACTGGTTGTCACCTTTTGAGGCCCAATGTGGCTCCAGATCTGCTTATCTCTAGGACTGTCTTCTCATCCAATCATTTTGAGCAGGGTCAACCTCCTCCAGGTCCCATCTATCCACAAATCCAAGATAGGATTTGACAGACCTTCTGGGTTTCAGGAGAGCAATTAAGACCTACCAGTTCCATGAGGAATGTTGTGGTACATTGGTGGACACAGGCCTGTATATGTTGTTCTCTGGCATTGAGATGATGATTTCAGTGGGTTTATTCAGTTTTTATGGAGGGCTTCTTGCTTGATGCTTCTGTTTGTTAGCCAGTCAGGACCTTGCATGAGCTGCATACAAATATAGTAAATAAGTCAATGAACCAAGTGCTGGCTGGAAACCGTATTCATTCAGTAAGATGCTGTGGTGTGTGTGTGTGTGTGTGTGAGAGAGAGAGAGACAGACAGACAGACAGACAGACAGAGAAGAGAGAAACAGACAGACAGAGAAGGGGTGGAGGTAGACAGAAAGATTGAAAGACTGAGAGAGAAAAGAGTATCTATGTACAAAGAGGATCTATCTAAGTTTTACACATATATATATACATATAATCATCATTCTAGCCATTGTCTATCCACTGCAGGATGAAAGCGTCTTCTGCGTGTTTGCAACCCATACAGTCTTGAGCTGTCCTTTGCCAGTTGGGCCTGCAATACTTGCTGATATCATCACTCCGTCTTCTTTTAGATCTCTTTTATGGACATATACACAATAATTTTCTATGAAGTAAAAAAATAATTTGCTTATGAGGCTTTGCTTAACGATTACAAGAGTTATCCCCATTTCAATACTGCCTTCAAAGGCACACCTCTTTATTTCTCTTTACATGAAAAATGACAGCCTTTTATACTTATTTAGTTATTGTTACTGGTAGTTCTACAGTGGCTATTTTCAGTGGGAGGCAAATGAAAGGGATGTGTCATCCCACAGGTGATCCACATATGTCTCTTCCTTGGAAAGAGCTCTGGTTTGCCATTCAATATTGCAACATCATCTTGTAAACATAAATCTGCTTAGATACATTAATACACTTTCCTAAAAAGATACCAGATGACCACAGGATCACATCACAAGGATCAGATGTATGTATGTATGTATGTATGTATGTATGTATGTATGTATATACATATACATATATATGTTTTCTGAGGTTCTCGTGGGTATTTGTATGTGGATCTTTGGTTGTTCGGGTTTTCTCCCGCGTAAGATTCAAGTATCTAGGCAACGTTTCGATGAAGTCTCATTCATCATCTTCAGGCTTCTGTCTCCGGCTCTGTGCTTCTCAGAGTGATGTGAGATTGCAGCTGCTTCTTCCTTTTAACTGCTAGTGGGGGTGGGACTTGATTGGGTGGGGGCTTGGCTGTGTTCTGATTGGGTGGGGTGTGTTCTCATTGGTAGGGGGTTTGGCTGTGTTCTGATTGGTTGGGGGTTGGCCGTGTTCTGATTGGTTGGAGGCATGTTCTGTTCAGGTGGGGGCTTGGTTGTGCTCAGGTTAGTCTTAGTTGCTGGGGGATTTGAGTTGGTGAGCTGTGATCTTGCTGTTTGGCTTCGAGTTCGTGGTCGTGCTGCATCTTCATAGTGGGTGTCGGTTTGCTTCATGTATGGCTCGGAGGGGTTTGAAGTGGGTAGTGATGCAGCTGCAGTGCAGCTTCTGGTCCATGGTCGTGTCTCATCTTCTGAGTGGGTGTGAGTCTGTTTTCTACATGGAAGTGTGGTGGTGGCATCTTGTGTGGCTCTCATGGGTGTGGGTCTGGTGTCCTTCTTCATGTTAGGTACTCGTCTGTTCATGAGGGCGGGTTTCCAAATGGCTGGAAGGCGGGAGGTGTCATCTCGCTTGTTCATGCTGTGTGGGCGTTTTTCTATCTCTATGGCTTCTCTGATTATTCTGCTGTTGAAGTGTTTGGTTTTGGCGATAGTTCTGGTATTTTTAAAATCAATTTCATGTCCTGTGGCTTTGAGGTGTTGGACCAGGGAAGAGGTCATTTCTTCTTTTTGATTGAGTTCTTATGTTCTTCAATGCGTGCACTTATTCTTCTGTTAGTTTGTCCAATGTATGTGGTAGGGCAGGCAGTGCAGGGGATTTCATATACTCCTTGGTTTTCTAATTCGATTTTGTCTTTTGGGTTTCTTAGGATGGTGGATATTTTTCTGTTTGTGCAGAATGCTGTTTTGATGTTGTGTTTTTGGAGGATCTTGCTGATTTTGTCTGTAGTGCCTTTTATATATGGGAGGAGGGCTTTGCCGTTTTCTTGTTCTCTGTCTTGGATTTTGGTTGGGGTTTCTTTTTGGATTAGGTGGGTAATCTTCTTTCTTTGGAATCCATTGGCTGTAAGTACGTTGGTGAGAGTGTGTAGTTCGGTTTTTTGGTGTTGTTCATCGGCTAAGCATTTTGTTCTGGAGATGAGTGTCTTGGCTACGGAATTGATCTGTGCTGGGTGGTGGTGTGAGAGTGCATGTAGATAGCGGTTTGTATGTGTTTTCTTCTGGTAGAAGAACTAAAATTATATTTATTATACTTACTAAGCTTTCATCAGCCTCTCATGACTGAAGCAAAAACAACAGAGTAAATTACAGGTGGGAGGAGGTTGGAAGGGCCTATTATGCATGCAAGGGCTAAATTGATTAATGATACATAAAGGCATAGATCTCTGTAATGGTAGCTTAATACTCTGACAATGTCAGCAGTGGCTGACAAAAGCTTAGTAAGTATAATAAATATAATTTTAGCTCTGGAGATCGCAAGATGTCTGTTTCTTTGTTTGTTTGTGTGTGTGTGTGTGTGTGTGAGAGAGAGAGAGAGTTAGGCCAATTGCCCTGTCAATGTGTCAGAGAAACCTGCCTCTGCAGGACCTGAATCTGAATGTGAAGAGCCCTCTTTCCCAGTTGGGTCAGTGTTGGCTTCTAGCCAGGTTGAATGCAGAACTAACTCACACAGAGTCTGGTGTTCAGAGGAGTCCACTGATACAAGCTCAATTTGCTTCTGTAAAAACCTGGCAGGGTAGCGGTGCTTCCAGGGCCAATCAACCCATCAAACTGAGCTGCCAGGCGAGCATGCTGTCAATCTCATCAGGCAAAAAAAAAAAAAATCTACCATCCACTGACCAACCACTGAGTCCCATATCCCAACCCATAATGAGATGACCAGATCAGGGCGAATTGACGTCAGTTGGAGCCTCTCCTCTCGGAGCCATATAATCTGCAGCTTGGTAACAAGGTTGTTCCTTTCCAGGAGTGCAGTGAAGAAAGCAAAGCTGGGGAACTAAATTCAAATAAGCTTCCCGAAATTCAGCCTGTTATCCTATGTCTCCCTCCCTGAGTTCCTGCCTCTTGGCTCCCTAGCCTTGCTTGCTTAGACTTCTGGACTTTTGCCATCCCAAGTTCATGTTTCTCTTCTAAGTGGCATTTCAACATAAGTCTCCCTAGGTGTCCACCCTTCTTCCCCGGATTAACTCTTGGGCACCATATGGTGCAAAAGGCCTGTCACACTTTCTCTGGATCAGAATTATTATTTTTTTTTCAAAAGAGAAAAAAAACCTGCCAGACTGTTAACTCCTTTGGCATCATGCCTTGTGGCTCTGTTAGTCGATAAGGGAGGGTGATGCACTTGGAAAATAATTGAGAATGAATTTTGCACCAGTCTTCCATGGAAAAGATTTTCTTAGCACCAATTCTTTAACTCCGTTTTTCTTCCTTCCATTCAATAAACAGATCTATATTCCTTAAATATTTCCAAATATTAGTAATTTTTATTATACTTCCTGATACTATATTTGGGCTGCAAACAAAGCTTGCAAATTCTATGAAAAAACTAATATTAAAACTCCACTTCTTTCCATTTACCACCTCTAAACTATTGAGTATGATATAAAGATATGGTCCATAAGTAAAATTAATGATAAAAATTAACAATATTGGTGACGCAGTCGAATTATCTGCTTCCTTCAGATCATTCTGTAACAAAAGAAGCGAAAAGATTGAAACATGCAGTGATTTAAAAAAGGATTTCAGTTCCAGCAAATTCTTCCTTTCTAATGTTTGTTCCTTTACATTTTTCTGTAAATCAATTAGACTTGAAATGAATTTAATTTCAATAATGTACCCCTAGTTCCTGAACTAGGGATTCAAAAATCCCAGCAACCAGTTTGTTGTCCGGTTGCTGGGTGGGCGTGGCCATTGTGGGCAGGGCCTACCGGAACTTCCTGTTTCCGGCTTCCAGAGGGCCTCCAAAGCCCAGGGAGGCCATTTTCACCCTCCCACGAATCCAGTGGCCTCCCACGGGCCTCTGGGAGGATGAAAACAGCCTCCCCTAGCCTCTGGAGGCCCTCTGGAAGCCAGAAAATAAGCCCATTTCTGGACTTCCAGAAGGCTCAGTTTTCCCTCCCCTAGAGCCTCCCCGTGGACCCTGCACTTACCTCCATCAAAAATGGGCCATGTGGAGACTCCTGGGAGGGGAGGGGCCAACCGATCAGTTGAAATACCGGTTGGGTGAACCAACTGTAACTTTAACATCCAGTTTGCCTGAACCAGTCCAAACTGGTAGAATCCCACCCCAGCCCTAGTTATACTTTAGGAGACTTTTCACTCATGTTTGTCTTCTCAGCACAGCAGCTAAGCATCTAATTAAAGCCTGACTGACATATTAGTCGTCACCAGCATGCAAGACTGGACAGCCTGCAGTAGATGCTACAGACTAAATGGAAATACTAAGGTAGCTTGATGACATTGGCAGATGGGTCTAGAAAGCAGGCTGTGGAATCCTGCGTCTTCCTATTAAGGTTGGTCCTTCACAGAAATGAAATTAATTACTACTCTCTCCTCCAGCTTTTTGGAGAACGATCGTTCTGAAGCACAAGACAACATGTTTCAGAGGAGAATGGTTGTGACCTAGGAGTACGTTGTCCATTTTGCAAGCCAAGGTTTCAGCTTCAAGCCTCAGCATTTCCAAGCAGGTTGGGGAAAAAAACCTGTCTATACTTCTTGAAAGCCAATCTGAGATACTTTCCTTTATTGAGATTCAAGATTCCCATAAGAAGGCAAAAATACACTGGCCACCAAAGCAGGAGAAATCATGCTCTTTGCTACCAGCAAGCATTTCTTCATTTGAATGGAAACCCCAAAGGCACAGCACCAAGAACAGACTGTCCTATTAAAAACAATGGAGATTAAAGGGAGCAAAAATCTACTGGAATGAATCAATGTCTATCTTACACAGAATCATAGAGTTGAAAGGCATTTGGGCAGCCATTTTCTTTTGCTCCACGTATAGTTGGATTCTGCTCCTGCATTTTCAACAGATGACTCTCTAACTTCAGCTTGACAACTTCAGTGAAAAGGGCCTTTAGACAAATTCAGTAAGAGATGTCAAGCAGTTTTATGAGCATTAGACTAATCCTCCAATAGACTGACAAGGAGTGATTTCCCATAGCTAATATCCTGAATGATTTCAAATCTAGTACAAGAATGCCCAAACCTTATTGAAATCTTGCACGATACTGCTTCAAACATGTGATATTTCAGCAATTAATGGGATTCTGGGAGAATACCTGAGTATAGGAATTCTAGAATTCTAGAATGGCTCCAGATGTCTTGCGTGCTACAAGGGACTAGATGGCACCTGCGGTCGAATATTCTATATGAAATTGGCTTTTCAAACTTCTCCTAAAAATCTAAACACAGCTTTTTTCATGTTTGCTGACTCACCAAAATTTTAATACATTTATGGTTTTTGATTACCAAAACGAAGTTAGTAACAGTCTTTGAAAATCCCTGGCAGGCCTTCACATGTTGTTGTTGATGGGCAACACTCTACATTGTGGGTCAGAAATTGCACAATCTTTGACTATTGTAGAGAACATCACTGCATTGTAATATCTTTTTCTGATGCCTTATTTAAGAAAAGAAGCTTACTCAGCGCCTGGTATCCATCTCAGTAGGCAGGGGTGGAATATATTTCTTTTTATGAAAGGGAACATATATGTAAGAAAAAAAAATGACAGCCAGTGTTGGTTGTTGTACAATCAGGCAGACAGTAGAGGTGTTTTGTTCTCTTCTGATGTGCTGAGATGAAATATTTGTAACTGTAGCTACACAAAAAATTTAAAAATACCGGGTGCTTTTTCCTGTTAGAGAAAGATGGAACTTGGCTATTAATTCTGTTTGTGAAATAAAAGCAATACGGAGGCCCACTATATTCAGATACAACTTCTGAACTGCAACTTTGACAGCAAAAATGCTTTGTATTTGTTATTCGCTACACACGAAAGGTATGAAATGTTTTTGCTGTTGTTACTTGTGAGGAAGGAAGGAAGGAAGGAAGGAAGGAAGGAAGGAAGGAAGGAAGGAAGGAAGGAAGGAAGGAAGGGCCAATATAATTGAATTTTCAAACAACATTTATATAAATGTATAATGCATATTATATGCATTTTTAGTTCTGTTGTCACCTTGTTTGTTGAATTCTAAAAGAAATGAAAGGATATTTGTGATGAAGGTGCCACCAACATGCCTTAACAACACATTTATTGACTGAGTTGCAATATGATCCAGGAACTATCAATCAAATTGATACAGTAGCTTCCCTGATAAAATATTGCAAGCTCCGTATTAAGAAAGTGGGTGAATACAGATTTGTGCATGGCCTTTCAAATATTGGACTAAAACAATAACGGCAACACTAAGAACAAAGAGCAACGAAGTCTAGTTGTTTTCCTTTGTCTATACAATTATAGAAAAATCTGACTATTTTTTTGGCCAAGCCTGTCACCAAAATCTCAAGTTTTAAAAGAAGTATGGGTATGCAAATTGCATATAAATCAGCATTGTCAAATTATGTTGATTTCACTGTGTTTGCTTTTAAAAAAAAAGCAATTGCCTGGGTCCAATTCCCATTGCCCACTCAATTTGAATAAATAAGGCATCTTAGCCTATGGTTGCTATAAGCCTGCTTGCACACAGGGTGGCAGCCCTTTTAACAAGCAATAAGAGTAGACTGCAGTTGAATTTTTTTAAAAAATGAACACTTGAAAAGTCTAACCAGAGAGTCTGACAAAGCTTCTCCTTCCATCATATGGTCCACAAAAGCAGCATTCAGAAAACACACAAAGGGATTAAACGTACTAGATGTTTATCATGTGTTTCTGTGGATCCAAAGGATTGTCATATGAAATCCAATCAGCTGCATGCAATCAGTTTGCATTACATAGACTGCTGTTGTTCTTGCCCAAAATAATTTGCACTGTCAACACGGCTGTGGGTGCAATGTAGCACATTACAATGATATTCTGAATTACAGTTTTTTCCCTATGATTATTTTTCAGGCTAGAGGAAGATGTTTGGTTGGCAATCCTATAAATCCAACACAGAAACAGTAACCTTTCTGAATATTCCTCAGCTGCAAATTTAAACTTTGCAGGTTTACTGGATTCTTCTTGTCCTATTTATTGATTAATATCCCAGTAAGTGTCCTGAAACATGAGGAATAGTAATTGGATAGCAACCGAAGAATTTATTTGACTTTTATTGGCATATAGTAATTATGCATAGTCAAAACTAACCTACCCATTGAGAAAATAAGGACCCTATAAAAATGATAGAAATTAGACAGCATACATAATATATATGCTGGTTATTGCCATGCATTTCTCCCACTTGATCTTCTTGTTTGTGGAACATATTTATTGTTGTTCATTCCAATAGGTGCAATAAAATGGGAACAAGATATCTAATTCCTATGTAATGATCCTACCCTTTCGTTCAGATTTTTAAAAAATGTAGTATATTTTTATATATACTCTTTGTTTTAATACATGTAATATACACATCTTTTACATCTTCTGGCTTTTCATATTTTTAATCTGTGACCACACTAAACATTTGATCGACAAAACAAGGCAGATATGGTTCAAACAAGACAGGAAAAGATTCCAATCTTAAGTTTAATTGAAGTGCAAAATGTAGAAAATATAAATTAGAAATAAACTGCCTTGCTGCTAAGCAAGTTACAATTCTGGCATCTAGCCCAAAAGGTGAAATCCAAGGGGGCAAAACAGCAAAAGAAAGAATTTCCAAAACATTTCTAAGATACTCCCTAATATCCTATTCCGGGCTGTCAATCTCAAGGCCTGGGGGCCAGATCTGGCCTGTGGGGTGCTTAGATCTGCCCGGTGGGGCCACCCTGGAAACAGTGAAGGACCAGCCCACAGTGCCTCTGACAGCTTGGGAGGGCTGCATGTGTCCTTCCCGAGTTTCGTTTTTGCTGGCAGAGGGTTGCAGGAGGCCATCACAGCCAAAAACAGAGCTCGCGGGGGCTGCAGGGGCACTCCCATGCTCCGTTTTCACTGGCGGAGGGTCGCGGGAGGCTGTCACAGGGAAAACGGAGCTCAGGAGCCTGTTTTCACTGTCAGAATATTTGGGCCATACAGGCACTGACATGAATGACATCAAGCTGGCCACACTCACCTGGCCATGCCCATCCCGTCCCCCCAAGGTCAAACACAATCCTGATGCGGCCCTCAATGAAATCGAGTTTGACACCTCTGTCCTATTTCCTAAGATCTGTAGCTATCACTGACCTTGCTTAACTGCTTTAGAAGGCCACCTTTTTAGATGAATGAACCACACATTACACTGTCATCATCCAGTGTAATGAAATACAGTCCAGATTTTCTCCAGGGTCAGCCTTTGTTGAATGTTTCCTCATCTCTTAGTTGTTTCTAATTTGAATAATGTTTGTTCCACAGCTGTTGTGAAAGAATCATAACAATGATAAAAATAATAACAATTATGTTCTGCCCTTTGTATCTGTATGTTTTTTTTTCCTTGTGCTGGATTGACATTTCCAAAAATCAGCGGTTAGCCTGAAAAGTTAGTAGATATACAAGCTTAGATCATAAAAGATCAGAGCTAGCTTTATTAATGGGGAAAAATACTAGACATGGGTGAAACTAGCAAACAAGCATTGCAATGGAAAGAGCACCTTCAAAGGATCAGAAAATGTCATACAATCATAAAACTGAAGGGGGCCATAAATATGATTATTCTATTCAAATGATATGGCAGCATGATAGGTGACTGAGGATTCCCAGGAATCCACATCAAGTATAGCATCATTTTTCCCCCATCCTCTCTACCGACTTTCAATAAGGCCCTTTAGGACTTAACTCACATTGAAAGGGTGAGCTTCAGTTTGGGTGGCAGAACTTCAAATTTCAAGTGTTGACCAATATAGAATTGAAAATTATGGGTGTAATTAGAGGGGAAAACTCTTTAAATTACAGCAAACACAAAGCGCTAACATATCAGAATCGTCAACCAACCGAGTGTTACATATTATAGCAGGGCTGTCAAACTTGCAGCTCACGGGACAGATGCATCACACGCTGGCTACGCCCTTGCCTGGTTTAGCAAAGGGGGGGAAAGTCACAATATATCACATGACACCACTGTGACATTGTGAATTTGACATCCCTGTATTATAGGTTTTCTTGATTAGAACTGCAGTGAAAGGGGGCGTTGAGGATAAAACTCACCATTACACCAGTTAGTGGAACTTTAGCTAATTGATAAAAGTTATTCACCTAAGGTATATACTGATCTGTGGTATCTTCATAAGCAATCCTACATCTCCTCAGAGGTGGTATTCAGCAGGTTCTGACCAGTTCTGGAGAACCGGTAATGGAAATTTTGAGTAGTTCAGAGAACCAGCAAATTCCACTTCTGACTGGAGATTTTACAGTATCTTTGCCCTGCTACGCCCACTAAGCCATGCCCACAGAACTGGTAGTAAAAAAAAAATTGAATCCCACCATTGCATCTGCTCACCCTAAGTTTCAGTGAAGTTCTTGGGACTGATTTTTGATTAGGCATTATAGGGCTGGACCAGGGGTGGGATTCTATTGGTTCTGTCCGGTTCTATAGAACCTCTTGTTAACTTGCTAAGTAGTTCAAAGAACCAATAGTTAGAAGCAATCTCCTTTTGTTTTTTTTCCCCACTCTTATTACATTCTTGCCAGTACGCCTAGACTTCCTGTCTCTGGAGCTTCTGGGAGTTGATTTTCTTAAAGGGGAAGGGTTGTTTTAAGATTTTTACACTGCTGTTGGGAGGAAATACTTTCCTGGACAATCAGCACTTTGAAGAAATAATTGAATAATGAAGCAAAGCTTTTAGTGACAGGAAACCAAGATGAATGACATTCAGCAAGGCTTTTTGGCTAGCTAGAAAGATTGCCATTCAAACGTGAGTTTCACATACCCTTTCTGAGTTTTGGTCTAAAACTGGTTTTTGGGGAAGGTTAATTCTGTGCTTGGCGACGTTTAATCCTGGGTTTATTGATGGGATAATTTTCCCTATTCAGCTTCAACAAGCAACAACTACTGTTATGATTTAATTATTTGTATTGCGTTTGAATTTTTTCCTGCCTCATGGTTTCTTTTTCTATCTGGAGAGGGGGTGTTCCTTCACTGCTTTAGTATCATCTGGCACTGTCCTTTTGGGGTGTATTTCCAAGAGACAGGATGCAAGCTTGGCACTGATTTTTTTTTTACTGCCTTTCTGGGGGGCATGTGACCTTTCCTTAAATCTGGATGATTTCCTTAGGATATCCTGTGAGGTGAGTGAGACCAGCTGGTATCTTTAAGTGGTGCAAATGGATCTAAGGATTGCTTCTCTGGTGTACTTTTTCTGGAGAGCTTAAATGACCTCTCTGCTAAAGGGTTTCACTTTATGAGCAAGAGTTGGCTGCTTGATCGTTATCACTGCATTTTAACTATTATAATTCCTCAAGGTGCTTGGGCACCCTGTCTGATTTGTAACTCAGGCTTGCTGGTATTTTTTAATCTAATGATTGGTATTTAGGGCAGCTTTTTGCAAGCAAAGAAGCTTTTTGTATTTCTGTACAGGTAATCCTTGACTTACAACAGTTCATTTAGTGACCATTTAAAGTTATAATGGCACTGAAAAAAGTGACTTATGGCCATTTTTCACACTCATGACCGTTGCAGCATCCCCACTGTCATGAGAGGCCAGGCGAGGAGAAGCACCCCTTGACATGAATGATGTCGAGTTGGCCACGCCCACCCAGTCACATGTCCACCAAGCCACACCCATCAACTAAGCCACGCCCACAGAACTGGTTGTTAAAAAAACTGAAGTCCACCCCTAGGCTGGACTGCAGACCTGTATTTCCCGAGGAGGATAATACTATAACTACAATCTGTGACATGGAAATCCTTATCAAAATTGAATCCATGTGCATGCAAAGAATCCTTTTAAAAAAAGATCCAAATATATTGAACAATGCTTCTTCTATAGCCAAATAATTCTATGAGAATCCAACAAGACAGGCAAAACTCCAACTCTCATGACTTTTTCAGCAAATGGTATTCGGGGTCATGCTCTATCTTATTCTGGAAGTCATAGAGAACCGTAATAATAAACAAACAAGTAACTTTATTCTCCGTAGTTTTGATTTCCTTTCAGTTGAAAGATGACTATTGAAATTTAAGGCCATCATTATCTATCAGAATAGTGTCTTACATAGTTTAATTACTTGTCATGTTATTTATTTGTATTTATCCTGTATCTCTTAGCACTTTCATTATCTAGATTGTCATATTAAGGCAAAGAAAAACCTTCTCACCATTTCTTCCTTAGAAATTTTATGTATCTTCTGTCTGTCTTGTTCTTTTTTAAGAAAAACTAAACCAAAACATCTCAAGTCCTCCTGCTTTCCCTTTAATGGATTTGCTATCTTAATCATTTTCATATTTCATTTCAATTTTAACATATTTTGAATTACTGGGGACAGCTGTGGATAGTATAGATATGAATACAGAGAAGCATTGTACGCAGATATTCCAATCCCAAGAGTAACATTTTCAACTCCTTTCCTGATGATCCACTTCAGTTGTCCACCACAACCTGAAGATCTTTTCTCAGACCTCAGGAGCATATACCGTTTGTAAAGTTAGGACTGGTCTTCAAATGTATCACTTGATATTTCCTTATTTCGAGCCACTGTTGTCATTTTAGAGTTCAGGAGCCTTTTGGGGACCTGTTTTATTCATTTTGACCTTCTCAACAATTTCAGCACTGTTCACACCAATCAGATAACAGATAATAGATAACAGATAATCAGAGTTGGAAGGGACCTTATAGGTCATCTAGTCCAATCCCCCGCCTAAGCGGGAGACCCTACACCATTTCTGACAAATGGCAGTCCAATTGCTTCTTGAAAGTCTCAAGTGATGGTGCTCCCACAACTTCCGAGGGCAAGCTGTTCCATTGGTTGATTGTTCTCACTGTCAGAAAGTTTCTCCTTATTTCCAGGTTAAATCTCTCCTTGTTCAGTTTCCATCCATTATCACTTGTCTGGCCTACAGGTGCTTTAGAAAATAGCTTGACCCCTTCCTCCCTGTGGCAGCCCTCAAATATTGGAAGACTGCTATCATATCTCCCTTGGTCCTTCTCTTCACTAGACTAGCCAAGCCCAGTTCCTGTAACCGTTCTTCATATGTTTTAGTCTCCAGTCCCCTAATCATCCTGGTTGCTCTTCTCTGTACATTTTCTAGAGTCTCAACATCTTTTTTGTAATGTGGTGAACAATCATCTGACAGCAAATTACAAAACCAAGGTAATTTAGAGATGAGATTAGTAATAACTCTAGTCTTGAAAGAACCTACCGTACAGACTGAGCTTGACTCTCTCCTTTGTTCTCATCGCACCCAATCCTACAGTAGTATTGTTTCTTCTTCTAAGTTTTAACCCATTGATGGTGCATTAAGTGGGATGCAACTGGGAAAAGCAAAATATCCCTCAGAATTATATTTTATTTTTATTTTTTTCCTTTTTAAAAAACAAAAAAGGTGGGTGGGAGGGAGATGTTATTATATTTTAAGTGATGAGTGTGACTTCCCATTTTGAAAGGGAGCCATCTAATTGGTTATTTGAGACTCTGTGTCATGCCCTTGTTAGAGTCAGACTCTGAGGGAGAGGAGGAACAACCGACAGGGAGTGGAGGTGTGGCTCCGGAGGTTGTGGAGGAGGCTGGGGAGGGGCAGAGGCCAGCTGGGCAGTCAGAGGAAGAACCAGGCCCATCCCCTCTTCATCCTAGGACATGCAGGGAGGAACAGAGAAGGCAACAACTTGGCTTACGAGAGAGGAAGCGGCCATGATCCCTCTCATTGGTTGCAGCTGAGGAGAATAGTATATAAGAGAGACGGTTAAAACACAGCATTGCCAGAAGCAAAGCGTGTGTTATTTTGGGATGAAGTTATCTTGGTTGGCGTCCTTCCAACGGACTGTGCCTTGTTATCTCCTTGAAGTTGGTAATGACTTATCCTGGTCCATTGTGGAAATTCCTTCACTGTAGTTTGTTTTAGTTTTTTATTTCACCTCTATTTGCTCATTAAGTTCGGACTGTCTTGCTTTCTTTTGAAGACTATTTTTGAATACGTTTTATCTCCAACTGAGAATTATTGAACAGTGGGGCCAAGTTCGAGGCATTAAAGGACGTTTATTTATGTTTTGGATTTTGTTACGTTTGTGTTACACACCGGGTCATCACATTCTGTCTGATCCCTGTTTTGCCCTGGATCTTTCTATCTTGTGGGGCCAGGACAGTTCCCCCTTTCTCTGTCCTAAAGACTCTAGTAGTTTCTCACCATTCAAGCACTGCTTCCTCCACATTCCTTGAGAGGTGAGCTGATGCTTCCAGGTGGGCTGGGCTATTTCTTCCTAAGAAGGAAAAGCAGCGAGGCAAATGGAAGCTAAACATGTAACAATAAAAGCAGATTACACTGTATGGTACTTGCTGGGGAAAAAAAAGAAAATACACTTTACATCCCCGCGTACTCAAGGGGGTAAGCTTAATGAGCACAAAATATTCATCCCTAATAAGAACATACTGTCATAATCAACCTCTACACGTGATAAATAGATTACCAGGGAGCTGCGGGCTTTTCTTCCCTTTTTTCCCCCCTTTCCCACCTCCCACTTTATATTAAGCTAATGTTTTAGCCACAACGATAATTTAGTCAATTCTCTAAAAGCAAATCGCAAGTTTTCAAGATCCAAAGGAGGGGTTGTTTTGAATCTTGGTTTAGAACCAATTTTATCTAAATAAACTCTCCCCATCTTTTATTTTATTTTATTATTATTATTTGGTAAAGCTGCCACCAACAATTTTGTTGTTCATTATAATCAGCCTCCCAGTTGGCCAACTTCTTGTGGAAACTGTCTTCCTCTTTCATAGGAAGAAGAATTTATCATCCCTGAGCTAAGGCAGAAAACGTGTGAATGTCTAAAGCTTATGCAAATTAAGAGGCTATGCACACTGGGCCTAAAAATAGTAAATAATTACAGCATTTCTTCACCATCTTATAATTACAGCCCCCCTGTCAACTTTTCCTTCTTCTCTATAAGGTCACACTAGTACTATACAAAATTTACAGTACATTTACATTTAAAAATTCATACAATAATTAGCAGTTGCATCTTCAGCACCATGTACACACACACATACACACACCTAATGATCTTCTTCAATTATGTGGACACTGCATACTTTAAATTTAATCATTAATTCAGGTTTCCAGTAAGCAATATTCTCTGACTATTATAATGCTATTTGCCAAGCCACACTGCACCCTTGGGCTGAATTTATTCTTAATGAAAAGACAAGGAAACACCTCCTTTGCAGTCAAACCAATGATACATCTCTTAAAAACCTACCCTTTTAAACTCAGTAATTCCATCTGAGAAACTGGAAAGAAGGCTAGTGGGCTTTTTTTTTTTAGTCATTATAATGGTTATCTGTGCTTTCTGTTTAACAGATTTAAATTCTCAAAAATGGGTAAAGCTGGGAGATTATCAATTAAAGTATCGCTATTTTTTCAGCTGAAGTTGGACCAAGCCAACTTCCAGATATCCAGTATGTCTACTGAAACTTATCCCAAAGTCCTAAGAGCCTGGAAAGTAAGAATAAGAAACAGAATGGCATTCCGTCAATATGGATTTATTGAAACCTGTGTATAATGGTTCTTCAAATAATAATTTTATCTTTGTGATGAAATGTGTCCTTTACATTTGTGTCATTTAAATGCTGCCCGTGGGAGAGACTAATCCCAGGGGTGGGATTCTACCAGTTCACACCTATTTTCTAGAACCAGTTGTTAACATTCTACACAGTTTGGAGAACCGGTTGTTAGAAGAAATTACTGGCCTAATCCTGTAAGAAAGGCAGGAAGGAAACATTCTGGTGTTGCTTACAGAAACTGCCTCTCCGTTAACCCTTATTACATTCTTGGCAGGACTAAACTTCCTGTCTCAGGAACTTCTCTGGAGTTTTTTTCCCTTCCTTTGCTGGTACTTTGCTTGTGTGGAGTGACCATTCAAAGTTACAATGGCACTGAAAAAAGTGACTTATGACCATTTTTCACACTTACGACTGTTGCAACATCCCCACAGTCATGAGAGGCCAGGCGAGGAGATGCGCGCCTCGATGTGAGTGATACTGAGTTGGCCACGCCCAGCCAATAACATGACCACCAAGCCATGTCCACCCAGTCACTTGACCACCAAGCCAGGCCCACCACCTAAGCCACGCCCACAGAACCGGTTATTAAAAAATTTGAATCCCACCTCTGACTAATCCCCCTGAAAATACTTTTATCTGACCCAGTGGCACACTTAAGTCATGTAATGGTCTTTGGACTTAATGATCATATGCCCTCCTGCCTTGAAATAGTAATATGTATGATTTTACTTCCTTTAAAATGTGATAACCAACCCAATGTGAGGATTGTTCAGTCGCTTTAGATAGCAATATGGGCAACAGATAAATTTAATACATAAATATTAATAAATTCCATGGTTTGGGAACTCTGGATCTTTACACCAAAGTTACCTGATACCTGTGATCAGGATTAGATGCTCTTAAAAATATTAAGCCAGTGGTTTTTCTTTTTTATGGCTTTTTATGGCTACACTTCATTTTTACAGAAAATAAATAACAAAGGTGAATTATTTTCCCAATCTTGCACTTTCTAAATATGGTTTTGATGTTATGAGTGAAAATGATCTTACTGAACTTCTTGAAATGTTTCTGAACTCTAAAATGCAAGTTAGCCATCATGTTTTTGTTATGTGTGTGTTGCATGGAAACACATTCACAAATGCCATTACAAAGACTGCTGAATGATTCATAACACACACACACACACACACACACACACACACACACACACACACACAAAACAGTCCTTTATAATTTAATATACCAAACAGCAGCAGGAAAAATTAGCACACATTTGATTTCATTTTTGAGAGATGATTAATGACCATAACAAATAAAAGTAGTTACTAAAGTCCTAATTAATAAGGCCACCACCTCAACTGTAATAAAATACCAAAAACCAGGTCAATCTTTCCTGGCCTAGATCCTATTCAAATATATTAACTTCATTTCCCAGAATTCCCAGAACTGGTGTAGGAAGTTAGCACTCACCCCTCTCCTAGAAAAATGAAATATCCTGGGAAATATTAAAAAGGCAGAATATTTCTTCTAAAAAGAGTAGAAACTCAGAAGCAGAAACTCACCTCAAAAGTAGAAGTTCACCCCGCACCTTTGTTAACGGGTGGGCCATTAAGGCCTGGGGTTACATAACGAAGATCTCCAGGTAAAGCTATAGCAATTGCTCAAAAGCCCTTTCAGTGCATCATCATCCAGCAAGGTTCAACCAAGCCTGGAACTCAGGACAGCCTACAGAGTTGCCCCTCCATGGCCTCATGGGAGTCTGACAACCAATTAGAAACAAGCTTCAGTTCAAATCCCAACAAAGGTTATAAAATCCAGGCACTCTCAGCATATCAACCCTTCTTGATCTCTTCCATCACCTTGAACCATGTGATCATCCTTCCTTTTCAGTCTGGAGCTCCAGGCCATGTGGTCCTGTCCACCATTAAACCATCTTTCCAAACAGCCTCCATGTTTCTAGTGTCTTTTTCCCCACTTGGAGATATCCCAGAAGGATATTTCTTCCAACACTGGTCATTGAGGAATCCTGGGAGTTAAAAACAACACATTTTAACAAAGGCTTGTTTATGTGGAAACAACAAAAATGTGCCATACACTTTATGCCATCCTATTGGGAGAGAGACACTGAAGATCCAGGGGCTGGTTATTTCATTGAAAAACCGGGCTTTCCTTTCTACCTGTGACATTTTTGCAGTTTGATCGCAGTGCCCCATTATACAAGCCTAATTTTTCCTTAGTTTACATCCTCCTTGCCCTCCCGGAGCAATATAAATTGGCTTCATAGTGAAGGAGAGCAAGCAGCCCAAATTGTGCCATCAGCAATATTTCCGTAAAGTGAACCCTTTCTGACAGGGCATTGTTTGAGAATGTTTTCAGATGAGTTTGCCTCTGTGTCAGCTGCTTGCCGGTGATCTTTCCTTCAACACCCTTCCCCAAGTGTATTGCATAAATAAACAGAGTCTATTTGAACAAGACCAATGACAGCAAAATTATTTGCTTGTCTCTAAAAAGACTCTAATAATGTGCACCAAGGGAGAAGGCCTGGGGTTTGACAGACCTTCCCCTATTCCCTTCCTCATTCTGAAACATTAAAGAAATATATCGGTTTTGATAGCTAAGAGAAAGCACAGTCCATAGTTAAGCACATCCAAAAGACAAATAGTAAAATAACCTATGGAACAAATAAACCAGCAATCCACAATCCCAGATCTTTCAGGTACAACTGATTATTGGACCGATCGCTTCTAGCTGCCATTGTGACAATGGGGAAAGACACCGGGGTAGTTTTACTAAAATATCAGAAAGCGAAGGTTTTTTGGAAACAACTTTTTCAGAAAGGGGAATATTCAACCATTTCTTGATATTATATTTTGCCAGTTGAAATCATTGTCTGCTGAGTGAATGACAGTGGCTGGATTTACAAATCACAATAGTTAAGTTCACACAACACATATGCTAAAAACGAGCAAGGCACATTAGCATTCTGGGCAATGCAGAAGTCATTTATTTTTTAGTTTTTGGTAGAAGCACCTAGTTCAGAATTATTTTTCCCAATTGACCTATATGCTAAAGCAGTGTTTTTCAACCCAGGCAGCTTGAAGATCTGTAGACTTCAACCGTATGCTGGCTGGAGAATTCTGGAAGTTGAAGTTCACACATCTTCAAGTTGCCTAGGTGGGATTTCAGTCTTTCTTTACCCTGGAAACATCATTGTACTAAAGGAACCATTGTACTAAATAATATTTCATGTCTCTGACAGCAATACTTCAATTAGAATATCTCCATCCAGGTACAATGCTGCCTGGTTACCCAATTGTTCCAGGTAAAATCTTCTCAACAAGATCTAGCTCCCCAACCACTCCTCCATATTTATTTAAAAGGTGGCCTTAAAGGAATCTTCAAGCACTTTTTGTGTTCAAGATTAGCAAATCTTAAACTTCCAGAGTATTGCAAAGATTACCATTTAGGCTCAAAGACTTAAAGATCTGTTCTCTGTTTCCCTATAGTTTTAAAATTCAAGGCCTGATCAGTACTTTTTATGTGACTTATCCCCACAGGTTATAGTTTAGTTATATGAGATATTTGAAATGAAGCATCACAACTCGTTAGCTGATTATGGCTTTGAAGTTGACAAACTATGGCGCCTATTAAGATTTTGTAAAAAATATCATTCATTTATATTTGAATGTTTTTTTCCTTCTGTGATGTTTCCAGGATAAAGAGAAAAGTGAAATCCATTTTATCTTTAGTACCTGAAGAGCTGAGGAACTTGGAACCAAAAAACAATGCATTGAAATATGACATTGATGCAATAGTACTTCAGGTAAATAATCAAATAAAAAAATAAAAGACACACACAGACGTTTTCGTAGATTTTCATGGGTACAGGTATGCAGGTCTTGGCGTGTTCGGGTCTTTTCCCATGTAAGATTGAGAGTATCTTGGTGATGTTTCGATGAGGTTCCACTCGCCATCTTCAGGCTGGTGTTTTCGGCTTCATGCTTGCAAAGTGTGCGAGCAAAGTGTGATCTGAGCTGCCGTCTCTATAAATACTGGTGGGAAGGTTGACTGTGTTGTCATTTCTTGATTGGTTGATGGAGTTGATGTTTGCAGATTGGCTGGCTTTTTCGTAAGAACATGTGTGGCTGAGGTATTGGCTGTGTGTCTATCAGCCTCCTGTGTTGTAACAACCTGGGTAATGGGCTGTGTGATGACCTTCTGAGTTCTATTGTTTTGACCTCTTGGGCCTTGTGCTGTAATCTCCTGGCTTGTAATAACCTGGGTCATGGGCTGTGTGATGACCTTCTGAGTTCGATTGTTATGACATCCTGGGTCTTGTGCTATAATCTCCTGGGTCGTTGGCTGTGTTGTAATATTCTGAGGTTTTGTGGTGTAACCTCCTGAGTTCCATGATGTGATATCCTGTGCGGGTGGCAGTGATGTGACATTCCGGGTTTTGGTTTGGCTCCAAGTTTGAGGCCTGGCTATGTGTTCATGGCGTGTGTCAGTTTGCTTGGTTTGGGGGTCAGGGTGTGTGGCAGCTGGTGATGCAGCCGTGGTCTGGTTTCTGGACAGTGGTTGCCTTACGTCTATGGGGTAGGTTTGGGTTTGAGTCTGGTGAGGGCGATTGGTGGTGGCGTCATGTGTTGTTTTGGGTCTGGTGTTGGTTTTCATGGCTGGGACTCATTTGTTGATAAGGGCTAGTTTCCAGATGTCTGGTAGGCAGGAGGTATCATCCCGTTTATTCATGTTATGGGGGTGTTTCTCTATTTTGATGGCTTCCCTGATTATTCTCTTGTTGAAGTGTTCAGTATTGGAGATTAATTTGGTTCCCTCAAAATTAATTTCATGTCCTGTGGCTTTAAGGTGCTGGAAAAGAGAGGAAGTATTTTCTTTTCTGACTGCATTCTTGTGTTCTGCGATGCATGCATTTATTCTCCTGTTGGTTTGTCCAATGTATGTGGCTGGGCAATTGTTGCATGGTATTTCATAAACTCCTTGGTTTTCTAGCTGGATCTTGTCTTTGGGGTTTCTTAGGATGTTGGCTATTTTTTGGTCAGTGCCGAAAGCTGTCCTGATATTGTGTTTGTGGAGAATTTTGCTGATGTTATCTGTGGTGCCTTTGATGTAGGGGAGGAGGGCAATACTGTTGTCTTGTTCTGTGTCTCAGTTTCTGGGGGGTGTCTTCTTTAGGATTCGGTTGGTAATTGTGTTTCTTTGGAATCTGTTGGAAATTAGTATGTTAGTGAGTGTGTGTAATTCTGTGCTCAGGTGGTCTTTGTCAGCTAGGTGTTTGGTTCTGGAGATGAGGGTCTTGGCCATGGAGTTGATCTGTGTAGGGTGGTGATGGGTGATGGGGTGCATTTAAGTAGCAGTTGGTGTCTGTTTTCTTCTGGTGGATGGTGTGTCCCACGCATCGCAGAACACAAGAATACAGTCAGAAAAGAAGAAAATACTTCCTCATTTTTCCAGCACCTTAAAGGAGATTACAGCACAAGACCCAGGAGGTCAAAACAATAGAACTCAGAAGATCATCACACAGCCCATTACCCAGGTCATTACAACACAGGAGGCTGTTAGACACACAGCCACACATGTTCTTATGAAAAAGCCAGCCAATCTGCAAACATCAACTCCATCAACCAATCAAGAAATGACAACACAGCCAACCTCCCCACCAATATTTATAGAGAGACAGCAGCTCAGATCCCACTTTGCTCGCACAAGCACGAAGCCAAAAGCACCAGCCTGAAGATAGCAAGTGGGATCTCATCGAAACATCGCCAAGATACTCTCAATCTTACACGGGAAAAGACCTGAACACGCCAAGACCTGCATATACGGTGTGTGTGTGGATAGATAGATAGATAGATAGATAGATAGATAGATAGATAGATATTTCTTCCTCTGCCATGCATTCTTCAGTCAAACAATTCAACAGATTGAAAGGCGCCTGTTTTTCTAACATTTACCATGCAAAGAATATGGGTTGCCCAATGATGAAAACTATGCAATCAAATACTATTACTGAATTTCTAGCAACCTGAAGGGAAAAAGCACATTTCCATAATCTCTTTTATTGTTAAGTGAATGAATTAAGTGAATGAATCTACTAGAATCAGTTTCCCCTCCTTCCTCCTGTCAGAAGCCATTGCAATGAACATCTATGTGAGAAAGAACAGCAGGACCACCATTTCAACAAATGATGATAGAACCCGGGAATTTTAAGTTTCCCCTTTCCATCAGAACTGGCTATTTTAAGTTTTATTTGATTTGACATTAAGCCCTCTCCTAAAAATAAGCCCTAGCATGTTTTTCCCATGCGTACCTAATATAAGCCCTACCCCCAAAAGAAGCCCCATTTAAGAGCCTGCCCAGCTGCCCATTCTGTCTAGTTGCTTGCGGTGCCATGGCAATGAGGCCAGGGGTGGAGGTGCCCTGCACCAGCTTACCTCAGGGTTCTTGCAGTGAGGCCATCCACACACCAATACCTGCCTTGCTGCAGCAGCACCGGCAGCCATTTGCAGCAGGAACCCACATGGTCACTGGCTCACTTCTTCTGCTTGCTCATAGCTGCGACACAGCAGGAGGCCGAGTGGCATGCTGGAGCCACTGCCATGAGGTGAGGCTGGTGTTGGGGTGTGGGTGACAGAGGTGGCATTCAGCAGGTTCTGACCAGTTCTGGAGAACCGGTAGCAGAAATTTTGAGTAGTTCGGAGAACCGGCAAATACCACCTCTGACTGGAGATTTTACAGTAACTTTCCCCTGCCACGCCCACAGAAGCAGTAGTAAAAAAAATAGGAATCCCACCACTGGTGGGTGACCTGGCTGTGGGGGTCCTCAGGTAAGCTGCTATGGGGCATGTGGGGCAGCTCCATCCCCTTGTCTCATGGCGTCGGCACTGGAGCCATGCCACCTCCTGCCCCACTGCAAACAAGCAGAAGAGGTGGGCCTCCCATACATGGAAAAAAAGTAAAACCTCCCCCAAATAATCCCTAATGCTTATTTTAGGGCCCGAAAATGAGATCTGGTCTTATTTTCAGGGAAACACTGTTAAATGGGTGCCCAAATATTTGTGTTACCCTTCCCCCTTTTCACGATTTTTGTTCCTTCTGTATCATGTCAGAATCAAATAAATTAAACTAACACAGCCAGTTAAACTAGTGAGCTCGAATGTCTTTGTTACTTTCAAAGCTTTCTCCTTTTTTTCCTTTACCAATAACAATGTGAAGACTACAACTGATTGTTACTAGATAAGGCACTGTTTTACTTTGGATTCTTCCTATTGTTCTTTATTGCTCGACATGACCATTAACCCCATATTATGGTTTTATATATCTCCCTTGTGATTGTGCTGAAAATGTCATTACCGCTAGATCATTTTATAAACTTTCTGAATGTTAGTTGGCCAACCACAAAGTTCACTGTTTATGTCATGAGGATATTTATTTATGAAATGGGTTACCTATCCTATATTTCAACCTTAGGAATCCCAAATGTATACCTCTCCTATTCTGAGTGATTCATTTTAACAGCTTTCATTTTTTCCTTAGGGGAGTGATTTCAATATTTGATGTGGAAAACACAATTTGTGCACCATGGTCCATCCTATTTTGATCCTTGAAAGAGACCATGGTAGAGAGGGATGATTTTTAGAGAGAAGAGACTGGACTTTGGAGAATACCATTCAGAGACAATCCAGAGTCTGTCTGTCTGTCCGTCTGTCTATATCTATATATCTATGTATCTATGTATCTATGTTTCTATATATCTATATCTATATATCTATATCTATCTGTCTGATTCCAAAACACCATAAACTAAAAGGAAATAAAGTGAACTTGGTAAAACTTTCAAAATATTAAAACAATGGGTTTCGAATAATGCTCTCATTCCAGAGATCATCCCATCTGATTTTTAATTACAAGAACTAAGACTCTTGATCCCTACTCCTCATTTTGTTTAATTTGATCTATTTATTTAATATAGCCACTAGGCAGCTCCAAATTGACTCTGGGTATTGTACAATAAAATCAATAGGATATAAATTATAGTACAATAATCCTAAATGAAATAAATTAACATTTATTTTAATATTTATGGCTAACCAAACCCATGACCTCAAACAATCCAACAAGGACTCCAACCACCCTAATCCAAGCTGAAGGATTACTATGGATTGGGGTAAAAATAACCCAGATTCCAGAATTCCACTACTTTTCCAAGAGATTGACAATAGAATTAATAACTTCTTGCATTGCCCCACTGACTCTAGTCAGCTACACAGTATTAATGAAATATTTACCAAATTGTTGCTGTCCATTGTAATGACATCAGATAAATGCTTCCTTGTTCCTTTGCAACTCCCTGTTTATTGGGAAAATATCAAAGGCAGCAGAATAGTAGGTGTCCCAAAATGCCTTAATTCAGAGAATTAGTGTTAACTGAGTCTGATTAGCTCCATTTATCTCTAATTAATTACCTTTACCTAATTAGACACCCTGTTTCCAGTAGACATGGAGTCAAGTAGACTAGATTATTAGTGCAGTCATTGTGCCTTTACAAAATCCTGAAATTAATGAAACGTGCAAAAGAATCTGCAGTTTTAATTGCACAGGTGTTGCCTTATGGCAAAGCTTTATCATCTGATTACAACAAGGGATTATTAGTGATTTTTTATATAGAGGATGAGCCTGTGAAATGTACCTTAGCAACAGCTCATTAGTTTTTGGATGTTATTGTATTATTTATTATATTCAGCCTTTCACGTTATCCAGATTGATTCGTGAACCTATGTATTTCTTCACCTCTGCGTGGTGCAGAGTCGAAGGAGAGGGAATCACCCTTAACTGTCGCCAGTCCAGCTACAACGGCAGAGTATCAGACTCAAAATTAACTATTTCTCCCTTCTGTAGCAAAGTAACTAATTGGAGCAGTTGCGATAGACTAGAGAGAGGTAAAACTAAAGGAAGTGATGGAGAGACAGAGAGGGTAGGAGATCCCTCTTATATATGAAATACTGTTCAAATGTTTATCCTCCAAATCTCTTCGTTTCTCTTACAGGTGCACTCAAAGGAAATGATTGCATTATTTTAATGGGTGGGGTTCTTATTTTACTATTCTTGGGCCAGGTATAAACTCCTACAAGGAGCCATTGATAGTTTCTATATTTAGAAGTATTCAACATTTCCACCGTCATGCCACCTCTAACAAAAGTTAGTGGATATTATAGGTTAGAAAGGGATGACCCTACATTAACCAGAAAGCACTTTTTTGACCTCATACTTTCCAGGCAAAGCAGCTGTGGCCACTACGAATTGAGTAGGGCTGTAGCCTTGCACTAAATAGAAAAGGCATTTATTGATAAATCAATAAACCCTTTAACTAGACTGTAAACAAAAGGAGGGTAGTCATCTAAATTCTACAATGCATTTTCCTCTTGGGTTCTCAGGGCTTCCAAGCACGCGATCCAAAAGACTGTTGTTGTTGTTTTTTAAATCTATTAATGATGTTAACCGCAAGATGCAAAATGCCTCTGTCCTGTTACAGCTGAATTTAAAACAGCAGAAAAGGGCAGGTGCCTCTTGTATCCTGACAACTAGTCTGAAGGCTAATTGTGATTTTTTAATGATGCTCTTTTTCAATCATGATGGCATCACTACGCAAGTGTGTGCGTGTATCATGAAGCCTATACACTTTATTCTGTAAACTGCAGTTGTAATTAAGTAGATTGATAACTCAGCGTAGATAATTAGAATGTACATGCATAAATACGGGATTCTTGGTGGATGCAATCTGTACTTGAGCAATTTGTCAAACAGAAAGGATCTCTTCTTAGGAAAAAGGAAGAAGACGTGAGTTCAACATACTGCTGATTTTAAACTACCATGTGGGAAGAGTATGTGCATGTATATGAAATCATGCTGAAGGTTTACTATTTGCTGCAAGGTGAGGTTGGTCTTTCAGAAACTCTGAGGTAGAAATTGTAATTTGCAAAACATCATTTAAGCAGTTTTTACATGCTCATGTGAAATATGGGTGCCAGATCAGGGCTGCAAAACTTCAGAGTGCCCCTAGATGGCCATAGAGAGTCCTTTGTCTCTTTGCTGCCATCTAGAGTCATTCTAGTTTTGCCAGGTCAGATCAAGTGGCCCCCTACATGTGAACCAAACAAAGTCTGAATTTAGATTGACATTTTGAACAAGGCAAGCACCAGTTTAAAGTGGGACCCATACTTGATAGAATTTCTTTCCAGTGTATTGAGAAGGAGTCGGGTGTTCTTCAAAGCTTACTCTTTCTCTCTCGGACCTTTATGCATCACGTTCAAACTTTTAAAAGATTCTTAATAGAGACGTTCCATATAAGTAATACTTCTTGTACTGTTTCTGTAATTTCATTGATGGAATCCTATTGCCTATTTCTTCACAAGTGGCTTCTGCTGATGAAAGGGGAGGGGCTGAGTCTGCCTCCCACGTCTCATAATCTGTTTCTCGCCCCTCTGTAGCAGCTTTTGATAAGACAACCACTTTCCTCTTTGCCCTCCCCTCCCTGCAGCAGAATAGAAATTCTACAGCAACTGGGTGTTAATGACTCCAGGAAATTGTATGGCACTTCTAGGCTGAAAAGAATATCAGTGCTGTTGCATCCTTATCTGACAGCATGCACACACCTTGCACTCTTGCCTGGGTAATATCACACATGACTAGACAAAACATGCCAACAGAAAAAAAAAAGTCAGACATGTGAACTAGGCAAAACACCCTAAATGTATACATGCACTTAATTTGAATACAGATTGTGGAATTCAATTTCCTTTGACCAAGAAATTTAATTTTCTTTTTCGGTGCAGGGAATACCAGATGGTTTAATAATAACAAGCCTTAAAGCAGCCTTCCCAAAGTCGGGTTCCTGGGATTTTTGTACTTCAGTGCCCAACATTTCTTTGGCCATGTTAGCTAGGAAATGTGAAAGAATAGTTCGAGACATTTTAAGGGCTTCAATTTGCAATCAAAAGGCTGCCTTAGATGTCCCAATCTCTACCTTTTAAAACACTTTTCTAATGAAAAAAAAATCACTTATTTTTAAGAAATACCCATGCGTATTGTTTCCAATAGCATTGAGGCTTAAGATCCTTGTGGGAAATCTTGTGATCACACTGAAAGGCTGAAGTTTGTTTGTTTGTTTTTAAAGATGGCAGCTATCTATTTTCAACAACAACAGTCCTAAATAGGATCAAGCTTATTTGATACCTGGATAAAAGACTAATAGAAAAGTTTAAACTAGATTGGGGGGGAAAAAAATCAAAAAGTATCTCAGAAGAAGGTAGTGGTCAACTTGTTCTGCATGGCTGCCAGGATGTATTTATGAAATAACCAGGAACTGAGTTCAACTCAAAGGGAGCTTCACCATTTTGTAGCTTTTTATATACCTCAAATGCCTTGCCCTTACAATTCCAGTTTGGTTTAGTAGTTAAAAGAGTTGAACCGGGAATGGAGAAGGTGGAGTTCTTGTCCTTAGATGCCGAAGGCAACAAGGCAACCTTGGCCTGGTAATTTCCTTTCAGCCTTAGGAAAAAGGCAACGGCAAACCACTTCTGAAAAAGTTGCCAGGAAAACCAGATGGACTGACTCAATGGCATGCGCACCTGCATATTTGCATGCACATTCGTGCATGTGCGCGCGCACACACACACACACACACACACAAAGTTACAAGTTCATTGCCTAAGCCCCAGGATTACATGTAGCTCCTCAAAGTTTTGGATACAATTCCCAGATATCTCCAAAACGGGCTGCTGAATCCTATGTTTTAATGGGATAGAACAAGAAAGGTATTGCCAAAAAATAGCAGTAATCATATTAAATGTGTTGACTTAACTGAAGTTGGTTTTGTCTTGGCTCCATCCATTTCTATATCCCAGTTGCATTTGGAGATGCAATCCTTCGCACCCCACTCAAAGGCCATAGTTTGGAAAAGATCAAGCACTCCTAAAATATATATGTGTCAACTTCGAACTGAACTTGGCCGTAGCCATCTTTCTGTTCCTCAGAAGAAGAAGGGAGAAGGGGAGCTAAGGAGGTTGGAATGCATTACTAGACACAACAAAGAACTTTCTCCTGAGAACCAAGGTCATCTCTACTGGCAATAGATAAGGTTGGAGAAGGAGTGCCTGAAGAACCCACCAATTAACCCAATTGGCCACTGTGACCTGTGACACTTCAGGATGGGGTTATTTCCTAGTTTAATTATACTGAAACCTCAGGAAAGATTTAGATTTGGTTTTCCATTGAAGCTGTACCGATATGATGTACTCATTAAAGAAGAACTTTGAGAAACAGCCAAGTGTCAGAGTTCTGATTTGTTTGGGTTCATTAGTTGGAGCCTTGACAATATGTATCATTCTGTTCAGTGATTGTTTTTTCAATCTCCTCCCTTGATTTATAGAATTGCCAAATATTTTCTCTTTAATGGGTGTGGGCAGGGAGAAAAGAGATGGCTTTGATGTGGCAGTCCTTCCTAAGGGCAAGAATAGGGCTAAGAAGGAAATGACTGTTCACACGCTCAAAATGTAATGTTTCTCTTTAAAATGTCTTCAAAGGCAGGCTTTCCAACTTTGCTGAATTCTGCCCCTCCCTGGGCACAAATATCCTCACTTCAAAGATCAAATTCAATTTCTTTACTGAGGTCACTGCTTCAACCCAATCACCCACCTTTAAACTGATTGCCCTAGTTTTGAACGAGTGGAGAAAGTCCCATTTTCTGTACAGATCTGATTCATCACATTCCACTATGAGACTGGCTGGAACAGACCTTTCGGAAGTTAAAAGAATCTTCCTTTTAGAAGGTGATATTTTTCTTATGGAAGGGAGAGAAAAATAAGGGCATGGCAGGTTATCCTACAAAATAAGTTCTTTGAACGTGGAAATCCTTTGATCTCCAGAAGTATTTTTTACAGGTTGGCCTCACAAACTTACAGGTCTGGAGGAAGACTGGTCGAGGAATTATATCCTAGAGCGAACCAAAAGTGTGACCTGGATAACTTTCCCATATTGGATTCACAAGATATTAAAATTTTGAAAGATTTAGTGAGAAAGGGGCAGGAAAATATTACAGGAAATCAAATTTAATGACATTATTTGAAAAGACTAAAGATCTAGATTGTTAAAAATAAAAGGAATGAATATAAAGTTGGTTTATTTGATTATTGCTAAAATAGTTACGTATCTCTGGTTACCTTTAATAGGCTGAAATAATGAGAATTTATGGATTTGTTTGTAGATAAGAGATGGGATACAGGAAAAAGATCAGTTGTTGTATTTTAAAAGGTGGTAAATTACAAAAAATGTGTGTTTGTTGTGATGAAAAGGGAAATGATTTCTTTATATTTTTTCTTTTTCTTTACATTCTTTATATTATTTTTATTTTTTATTTCTTTTCTTCCCCTTTTCTTTTTAGCATGTATTAATTTTTATTGTTGTAATTTAAAAAAAGAAAAGAAAAGCCATTCACCTGACTTAAACCTGTTAAATCTATCCTTGTCTTCTAGCATTACAATATTTGCTGTCTTTATTGAACCATCTTCCAAAATAAGCGTGCCCAGTTCCTTCAATCCACTCAGGTTTTTCTTCTGAACTCCTTCCTCATTAGCATCATGTTCCAACTTACCTACATATCCTTCTTAAACAGAGGTCAGCAGTCTACAGCTTGAGCCCCATATCATCCAGCCCAAAGTTCCCAAAAGAAATATATCATCTGCGCCAATTGTAGTCTTAAACAATAATTCATTCAACTTTGTAAATCTATTTCAATCTTGATGCAGAGTTTCACTATTTCAATGCATTGTGATAATCTAAACCATGTTAAATGTACATGTGTTTATAAGTAAATGAACAACTAAAATAGAAATTTTTTAAAAAGCACGTTGAAGTTTTATCTTAGAAGATTTGTGCTTCTATACACTTTTTAATGATTCTTTTAGATACAGCATGTCCAATCCACAGCCCATGGACTGTCAGTGGCTCTGAACAGCTGGTAAAACAGACCTACAAGCTCTTACTAAAAAAAATTAAAAAACAAAGGAAGTTTGTTATTTTTATCCCTTAACTATATGTTTTATATGCGGCCCAGGACAATTCCTCTTCACCCAATGGGACAAGCCAAAATAGAGCGAGGGTTTCAAGCAATAAATAGCATCAAATCTCACATCTTGTGTCCTTAGGATATAATACTACTTAAATAAAGGAGACATAATTCATCGTGTATTGTTTTATGTTTTATTATTACTTTCATTTATTATCTATAAAAATAAATGTGGGAGATTAAGCCCAAGGACAATGAAGACCAATTCAGACAGAGTTCAGATCTTTATTTACTTACATGTAACAGACAGAATCTTTCCGGATTAAACTCTTTACTACTCTCACCCTAATGGATATACCCTGGGAAATTAGCCCTGGATGGCTACCCCTTACTCTTTTTCCCTGTCTGCTAGCAATTCTGGACTGTGCTGCCTCTTGTCTCTCCCCTTCCCTTCTTTCTGGAATGTGCTCCCTCCTTCCTGGAAAACTGCCAGTTCACCCATAGTCCATCACATCAGCTTCCTCTCTATGGGCGTCATCTCTCACATCTGTGGCCTGTCATCCACTCAGAGAGAAGCCTATCGCCCCTATGAGAAAGAAGGTTGCCAACCTCTGCTGTAGCATAAAGTGGAAGCATTACTTTTCAACACATAAAGGCTAGAGCTGCTATAGTGCTTCAAGACAAAAGGTGCTTTGGAATTGGCAGGAATGGTCATGTAACATTGATCTGTAACCCCACAAATCAAACGCATCTTTTACTAGAATCACACACACTATAGTTTTGTTAAGATGATGACAACAACGATCATGATGATATCATATTGATAATACATGAGCCTTCAGATCCTTTTCACACAGGCTGCTTCTGAGTTAGACATCATCCCTAACTTGCCTTAGCATTTGATTTCTCCCTTTGCAGTACATTCAGATCTTCCATTTTTTCTGTTGAAATTCCTTTGTTTTGAGCAGTGCAGTTTGTCTTTTATCAGACTGATTCTGAATTTTACCAATCTTCTGGCTTAACAGCTATGCTCCCTTCTATAAATCATTTCTAAATTTAATAAGGTTTCTCTTCTCCACCATTTAAGTCACTAATTGAAAAAAAAAATCAAGACCACAGAAAGAGACCCCTGTCATCTTCCTCGCCCATTTAAAGCTCCAGTTTGATGACAGATCATCAATGAACATATCTCAAATTCACTTTTCCCTCCAGCTGCAAATTCACTTGACAGTATTATTATCTAGCCTTCATTCGACCAATTTAGTGATCGTGGAGAGTTTTGTCAAAACTGAAATCAAAGCAAGTTATACCCAAAGCATTTTTATAAATCTTTATGGTAGGAACCAACCAACAACAACAGAAAGACCAAAATTAGTCTAAATATTCATTCTTAACAAGTTCACGTGGGCTTCTACATTGTTCTGAAGATGATCGCAGCCTACACCACCTAAAAGACTCATTCCTGAGTATTAATGGGAAATTCTGCTTCAGTTACAGAATGATAGTCCCTTAGTTGCCTGATCTCCTCAAATGTCAGTATAGGTAACCATTCACAGCTTTGATGCCAATGTAAGAGTAATATAGCAATCAGTCCTCATATTTATGACCTTCACAGATCTGTTTTTTTAAAAAGGAAATATGATGTAAAAATGTAAAATGTGTTGTTTCAGTTAGCAACCACTTTGTTTTACAACAGAGTTGCCAGTCCCAATTTTAGTCACCAAACAATCATTACCAGCTATTTTTAACATGGGAAAAATATGTTCTCAAGAGACACATGAGATGCTGTCATAATCTACATTGTCTTCATTCCTAAATTACCAGCAAGTTGCCTTTTTTTTGCTTGTCTATTAATAAAACTGGGATCATATTTTTATCATCTTGTTTCTGACACTGCTGACAACAGCTTTTTGATGAGTTGGCTTGCCTAGCTACTATACCTCCTTATGAGGTCAAATGCTTGCTATCTGGGTGTGCCAGGTACCAGCTGGCTGATGGATGTGCCCTCTGTAAGCTAACTATGTTGTCCAACTTCCTTTACCTATCCCACTAGTAATCATTAGATAGAAAAACCATGCCTTCTCCTTTGTTGGAAAGATTTGGTATCAGGCTAGTTCAGAGGTCCCCAAACTTGGCAACTTTAAGACTTGTGGACTTCAACTCCCAGAATTCTCCAACCAGCTATGTCCACAAGTCTTAAAGTTGCCAGGTTTGGAGAGCTCTGGGCTAGTTCAGTGAGATGTAAAGATGACATGGGACAGTATCTACCGTGTTTCTCACAAAATAAGGCCGGGCCTTATTTTTATTTTTTTTTGACTCTTGAAAAAATGTCTAGGCCGTGTTTTCAGGGGTGACTTAATTCCCCACCTTGCATCCTCAGGCGGGCGGGCAGCGACGGCTTGGATGTTGACCTCAGCATTGGTGGGGCACTTCGTATCAGGAGACCTTCTGCCACCGTTGCTTTCCTTTCTCCCCGTGCCGCATTTGGTGCAACCACGTGGCATTTGGTGTAGCCACGTGGGGCCAGCCAGGGCTCCTCCCTGCAACCGGAGCCCGGTGGAGACACCCAGCTTCAGGCGCTCCTGTCGCTACCTTCCCAGGCATCGTTCGAAGGGAAAGCCCATTCTTTTAAAAACGACACCCTACTATGACAAAGCCTCCCCTGCCTGAGAGGGCAACCCAACCCCACGTGGGGAGGCGAATCTCCCGGGGCTGCAGTGCAGGATCGGCCCACCCTGGGAGAAGCGCCCAGCCACCATTCCTGCCTGGTGCTGGGAGGAGCGCGAAGAGCTTCACCTGGGGCACCCAGCGCAGCTGACAGGTGGGCCCTCCTGCTGGGCGGTTGAGCTCTGGCCAAGGCAGCGAGCACCTCCCCACCGGGCCCTCTGCTCATCCTGCCAGGGCCACGTCAGAGCCGGGCGGGCTCGGCAGAGCCAGGAAAGTGAGCCACGGGTGCACACCTGCCTCCCAAGCGAAAGAGCCAGGCCGACCCAAGCTTGCCTTTCCAAGTCCCTCCAGCCCGACCCTGCCCACGGGACGCTCCTAACAGCAAGCCCCTTACCATTTCCCCCCATTTTGCATGTTTAATATAGGCCTTAATTTGGGGGAAGGGGCTTAATTTCATTTTATGCCTATAAAACATGCTGGGACTTCCTATCGGGGGAGGCCGTATTGTTGGAGAAACACGGTACCATACCACTGTTAACCTCCAGATCAGAGACAACATCTTTGTGATCCCTCTCTAATATTTTAGCATTTTGTTTTGTGTTATCATACATATTGCAAACCCTAGAATTTGCTCTGAAACAGCCAGATTCTTTGTGGATGCCAGCACCATTTTTGGTGAGTGGTCAACTAAGATTAAGAATTAGGTCTCTAAAGAGCGTTCTCATTTAAAGAAATGCCTTAAGCTATGTTTTGACACAGGTGCTGAATGTGTAATTAGTGACTTCACTCATTCCATAATGATGTGGCTTCAATGGCTTATTTTAGTTGAAGAAAACATATAAAGCACAATATGATCCGTGCTTTTTCTGCAGGCATGGCATGCATTTTTTTTAAAAAAAGTTTTGCTCCAATTCATTCTTCTAAACTAATGTTTCTTGTTCAGATGTCATAATTCTCACACAAAACAGAAGAACTTGATTCATAGAAGCACTAATGCCTTAACCAGATTCTGCTGAAGGGAAAATCATTGTGAGGCAATACATTCACCATTGGATCATGTGTGACATTTATAAATGTTCAAATGATGGCTACAAGCCACATCACTGAGTGTGGTGTGGAACTGAAGTGAATGAACGTCATTGCTCCTTCACCTTCATGGAGCACTTGGGAAATGCATATACAAATACAGAAATGGCTTTCTTTGTATAATTCCACAATTATTTTCATATTTTAACAAGGAGAAGGTGTAAAATCAAGACTTGAAAACTGAGAAGTACTGAGTTACTAACGTGGCAGGCCATATATAAAAGTTAGTGACAAAACTGCCATTCATATTTCACGGTTAATGTACAGATCTGGCTAAATAATACCTATATATTTCAAAACCTCTACATGAAGGAAGCCAAACCTGTGAAATGAATTCATCAGCCTGGGCTTTGGGACCGTCCCGAAGTTTCCAAGATAATCCCATATATAAGATAACTTTTCAAATAGAATCATTTACAAAACCTTTTTTTTTTTTTACACAGTTTCAATATACAGGGTGAACTCTAGCTAGATTTTATACTGTGGCCTAAAGTGCTTGTGAGCATTTCGGTGGCTATTCATAGTTGTCCAACCATACCAACCTGGCTTTTTAATCAGTCCTTTTTCTTTGCAATGTATTTGCTCTACATTTTCTGGTGGGATTGGTCTCTTAATCAAAAGTTACTTTCAAACCTCTCCTCTTGGAGAATATTTTTCATTTCATTTAACCTTTATTTTATGCTCTCTTTAATCATCTCCTGCACCTGCAAACTAGATTGGTTTTAATGATAAACAGATCTGCAGACTCCTCATATCTGAGAAGGAAACCCAGGGGGACAGGTAGGTGCAGAAACACATGGCAACAAAGACAGTGTCCAAAAAGCTACGGCATGAAATAAACAAACAGTGCAAACTATTTGGAAAAGGTGATCCTTGCTAGAGTGAAGTAAATAGCAAAGGACTCAATGCTCTAATGGCAAAAGGTCATTATAATAAATTACAGGGTATATGCAAAAATATTCAACATGTAAAAAGTATTTTAGTGCTAAATTTATGAGTCAAGTTTATGCTGTCCTTTGCCATATGTGTGTGTGTGTGTAGATAGGTAGATAGGTAGGTAGATATTCTCCACTCACTAACCAGAGTTCCTCTCAAATTCTTAGTTAATCTCAGTTTTATTGTCTTTTTAATATTTTTACGTTCTTAGTAAACTTTAGAAAGAACTCTTTTAAAGAGCTCTTTTAGTGAATAGGCCAATAATCAAGAAAACAGTTTAAATAGTCAATAAACTATGGCTTACTATTTTTTCAATATTTGAGATTTCGGTCCTCGGTCTCACCCAGAGGCACATGTGCTTCCATTTCCAATCCATGTAAAATACGTGCTATTATATCAGAGACTAACAGTATTCAGAACATCTAGAAAAGTTTTTCCAACAAGTCCCATTGTTTAAGAAAGGAACTTCCAACTTTAAGGCAGAACCTTTCAATTAACACAGGAAGATCATCAGCTAGGATAAATGACTATCACCTAGAATCCTCAACTAGGATAAATTATCTATTTATTGATTTGTTTTTCACCAGTGATAAAAACAGGCCAGCAAGGGTGTCTTTGCTATGCACGCCACTTAATCTATTCCAATTCTTTGCATAGCAAATGAAATAACGCTTGGGATCTAGACAGACACTACAGAGGGTGTCTCAACCTTTGCTTCTGCCTTCAAGGACAGAAAAGTGGGGGGGGAAGCTTATGCATTAGAGATACAGTCCTGCAATAGTCCCACTCCTTGCTTTTCCAAGTTGTTGGAAAAAGTACCACAAGCCCTCCTCTCTCCCTTCCTGACACTTCCACAGGCAGCAGTGCTGTCCTCAGCAGCTCTGTGGGGTGGTGGTTAATTGCCCCCGTAAATCACTGTGCAGCAGCACGCAACTCCGTTTATTTTTCTGACAGTAATTTAGTGCCTGCTCTTTTCCACACTTGTCAATTGCGTATTTTTCCTCACATTAGAAGCCTATAGAAAAAGGACAGTAATTAACAGTGTGGTACACCCTCACGGAAACTCTTTCATCATATTGTGATAATTGTACTTCTTGTCTGTCAAGGTAACCCTTTTCCTCTGCCTTCCCAAGCATTCTTCACAATACTATTTGTCAACTAAAAAATGGAGACAGGCCTTTTTGTTTTCCTTTCCTTTTAAAAAAACCCACACACCACAGCTGACAACTGTGCAGAAGCTTTCCCTACTTTATCCTCTCCAAACAGTGTTTTTTTTTTTTTAATTTGTCCGAACAGGAGGTCATTTGTATTTTAGAGGATGTGTCAACAATTTTTTTTGCCCAATCTGCACTGTTCAATTCATAGTGAAATGTACACCTGTGTTTTTGCTTAATGGTAGAGGCGTGATTCCCTAGTCTTGGCCTTTTATTTAAAAAAGCAAAAGTCATCCATATTTTGCAGGTTTTTCAAGATGAAATGTAGCTCTTGTCATATCCTCTGCCTTCCCAAGCATTCTTCACAATACTATTTGTCAGGTATAGGTAGCAGTGGTAGCAGTGTCATAGCGCAAATGCCTTTTATTTTTGTACAGCAAAATCATACTTATACCAACTGATAGTACATGAATTGAAAATAAAAGAAGGCAATACAAACTGGTGTAATAAGAAGGTTGACGGGTGGATTTAGTTGTGTATCTGCTGCTAAGTTTTCGAAGAATAAAGTGGCTTTCACCAAGGAAGCTTAAAAGGACTTTCTAGGCGAGAGATGAATCCTCCTCCTTGTATTTTACTTATTTTCATCTCTGTGTTATGCTTACCTCAGGATATGGCGTGCCAACTTACTTTTGCCCAATTCAACTTCGTGTGCAACATTTTATTTTCATGGTTTCTTTAGCCTGCCAAAGAGGTAACATGAAGCTATCTTGAAAAGCTTAAAAGCTTTAGAAGAAACCAGATGGACCTGTGAAGGAAACAAAATTCTACATATCATTTATTTTAATTATTTTGTTATTCTACCTTGAGCGTTTTAACTGAAGTGAGAGGGGGAACAACCAAAACAGCCAAATCAGAAAGTTGGTAGGAATATTTCCCAGTGTTTGATATAATAATGGTTTTTGTATTATTGTATAGTAAATAAGGCATATTTATAAGTAATATTGAAGGAAATCATGTTTAAAAGATAGAAAATAATTTAGTGTTGTCACTAAAACTCAACCTTCTGCTTAAAATATTACAGGCTTCAAACTGAAAAAAAAATCAAGAATAACTGCACATTTGGCTATTAAAAAGCGTTAATACCCAGAAATGAAATATAGCCTACTAAGCAAATAGACACTGAGATTATCCAAAATGAATATTAAAAAAAAATCAAGAAGATGACTTTACAAGTCAGGTATCCACAACTGAAGTAAACATTGAATTTTTGTGACTGAAATCAAACTGTCAGAGAAAACAACCTGATGGAAAAAAAACTGGTTTTCCAATAAGAATGAAATATTCTTGTGAGTCAAAAACACACCCATGTCAGAAACAAAAGCTTCTGCTGGACAAGCTTGCGCAAATTACCTCAAAGGAATGAAGGCACCCCTCCATTGCCCCTAAAGTTATTATGCATACACATTTCTTGGATTCCAGTACTAGTTAGACAAAAGTCCTTTACTAACTAGCACTGGGGTTCATCATTTGCCTTAGAAAAGGACAATTAAGGGGTGAATGCTACTTTTCCTGAGTAATAAATGCCCACTCTGTTTTTCCAGGAGTTTGAGTTTCATATGTAAAAGGGGAAGGGAAGAGGTGATCAATTGGAAACACACATCCCGCTAATTTTCAAATGCTCCATCCAAAAACCTCACCAACAACTTCTTTGTCAGGAAGTTAATTTAACAGTAGCAGATGAGGGGGGCGGGAAGAGTGACACTTTTGAAGAGGCTCTTTGGTTCTTTTGACTGATTTCCACCATTCATTCTTCCCCCTCCTCTTCCCTCTCCCCATTTTAGTCTCTTTCTTCCACTGTCACCGACAGAGGCTAATGGGATGTATGGTCAAGATTTTGGGGGATCCATCACTGCCTTTCTCTCGGCAAGAAATTAGCATGGCCCTGATGCAGCAGCTGCCAAAACTGTCAGGCCCTCTTCTTCTCATCTTCATTAGAGCTTCCTGGTGCCCTGCTACCTGTCTTCCTCAGCTGTTCCTGGAGGCCTGGCAGACCTGACAAAAGGGGCTGCCACGCCCTTCAGATGTCAATGGTGGTGGAGGCGAGGAGGGGGGGAGGAGGAGGGAGGAGGAGGAGGAGGAGGAGAGGAAGAGAAGTGGGGAAATGGCCAGGGATGCCCCATCCCGCCCAAGCAACACTCTGGGCTATTCTGTGAGCTATTCTGTGGCCCCCCCCTTTTTTTTACCAAAAAGGATGCGCTGAATCTGCCTCCCAGAGTTTGAGATTGGGAATTAGGTCCATTACAACCTATTACCATAATTAAGGAGTGGCTGCCTCTTGTGACAGCA